>NC_140223.1:4469268-4551768 GCF_951802725.1 Rutilus rutilus
ATCTGGTAACTTAGTTACAGGACATATTTACATCACATTTAGAAAAAATTATAATTTCTACAAATATATGCCATACGACCTGAGGAGCTTTAGCACTCTCTCGACTCCCATACAGATATTTTCAGTCAGAGAAACAGAGGAAGCTCCCGAAAAAAAAAGTTACTTTATTTTTTGATAGTCCGGTTTAAAGAGACGAGACGTAGGCTATGACAGATCAAATAAAAACATGACTGTGATAGCCTTTAAGATTGGTCTGATTTCTTCAAGCATTCGCTATGTTTTTTTTTTTTACTATGCGTATCTTCAAGCGTTTACTATGTTTACTATGGTAACGGCTAGCGCGCATAGTCTTTTGCATCACAAACAGAAGGCATTCAAACATGAACGCGATTTAAATTATTTTATTTTTAAGTCTTAAATGCTGACAGAATCATCCGGCGCTGCCGTCTCCCAACGGTAAACTCCTCCTCTGTTGGTAACCACTCCTCTAGCCCGAGCTGGCCCGCTTTGGCCCAAGGTATTCGACGGGCCAGAAATCCTGGCCGTTGGCCCCGAGTAAGCCCCGATCAAGCCCCAGAAGTGACAGTGGAAACGCGACTGGCCCTGGCACGCACTAGCACGGCCCGGCCCTGGCCCGACAGTGGAAACGCGGCTACTGTCCTCTTTTGTTACTTTTCCGATCCATTCAATTATTTCTGAATAAACAAACAATGCAGTTTACATGCTTCTTCCTTGTCGCATTATTCATAAAGATAATTAATAAATGCACGCACATGAACGTGATAAATGTTACAGATATGTTTTACTATGCACAAACAAATGCCTTTCCTTTACATGTGCAAAATTCAGAATTAAAGGAATGTGCTGCAATTTGTACAAAAAGAGAGTCTGTAGTAGGCTAGCCTGTGTGTTTTAGCCATTAAATAAGCACATTTAGTTTCAAGTTTGTTAAGTTTCGTTTTGAAGAAAGCTTTTCTTTAAAGTGAATTTCGTTTTGTATAAATTGTATCTTAATTTTAATACATTCCAATTGCCTGGATTTAATACATAAAAAGCAATAGGCCTATATAGCAGACAATATAATCATGACATGCAGTCGCCGGCGCGTCGCGGTCACTTACACCATTTGAAACTCGTAACACACGCTGTCACAGAATTTACAAATCTTGCTTGTTGCTCACACACATATTAAGTTGAAATAACAATATGTTGTAGTAACATTATTAATAATAATTAATCTTTAAGAATATTTGATTGAATGCTGAATGTTGTGCTTGTTCAATTTAATAAAATTTTAACTTTAATTGTGATAATTAAAATAATTGAATATTTAGTATTGAGTGGCCAATTTTTTCTCATTTATTAATAGTATTTATATAATATATATAACTGCGCAGCTCCCCCCTGTAGCTTAAATGATCTAGCACAGCAGCACCTGCGTTAAAAAAAAAATCTGGCGCCGCCCCTGGTTATAACGGCCCACATATTAAAAATGGTCGGGTTTAAATCGGGCTCGGGCTCATGATTACAATGAATGTGTCGGGCCGGGCCGGGCTTGATTTGTTGGGCCCGATCTAAGCTCTAATTTGAGTCCAGTAGAGTTTGGCGTTAGCGTTTTACTAAACTAACACAATATTTGAACTCGCTTGAAAGCATTTTCTGAGATTGCAGCAGTGCATTCCAGTGTTTTTTTGTTTTTGCATTAATATGCTATTATAGTTTTTGTTGATATTTTGAATTAGATTTTAGTAATTTTTTGTGAAATTTTAGTTTAAGTTTTAGTAATTTTGATGTTTTTGTCTTTTTTTATTATTTTTTTAAACAAGTATACATACGTTTTTTAGTTTATTTAATTGTATTTATTTTAGTACTTCAAATGAAACAAGAAATGTTGCCTTGGCAACTAGCTGAAATAATATAAGCTTAAGTTTTTAGTTTTTTTTTTTTTTCAGTTAATGTTTTTTTTTTTTTTTATATAATACTTTTTTATGCTTTTGTTTTTAGTTAACAACGATAATAACCCTGGTGGCATTCTGGCACTGCCTTCACAAATGCTGCATGCAATATTGGCTTTTGGAACAATGTTCAGAGTTTGAGCATGTCCTAGATGCCTTAAATGCTGTCTATGTAGCTCACTAGTTTGTGTGTGTGTGACATTTCCTCTCTGGTGTCCAGATTTCAGTGTCGTACGACTGAAGCAGCAAAACTGGAGTCTGAGGTGAGCAGAGCACAGGAGACCATCAGCGCAGCGGAGAAACTCCTGCAGCAGCTGGACGGAGAACACACTCGCTGGACCGCACAGGTGTGTCTGTGTGTGTGTGTGTGGTTCAGGTATTCCTTACATTGTGGACAAAATGCCCCCACAAGGAAAGTAATACAGAAGGAAAACAGCTAATAAATCATACTAAGTGATGTTTTCTGAAAATGTAGAAATGCAGAAAGTGTTTTTGTGATGGGCAGGTTTGGTGGTAGGGTGAGTGTAATAGTATAAAACAGTATAAAAATCATTATGTCTATGGAAAGTCCCCAAGAAACATGGAAGCCGAAGGTGTGTGTGAGTGTGTTTGTGTGTACAGGCCCAAATATATGTTCTATACTTATATTTATATATTTATATATATACACTATATTTTATTTTATTTTAATCTAGTGTTTTGTACATGTTTCTGTGATGGGTTGGTTTAGGCCATCTAAAATATCAGTAACCTGATATAAAATCAATGGAAGTCTATGCAATGTCATCAGTAATATCATGAAACAAACGTGTGTGTGTGTGTGTGTGTGTGTGTGTGTGTGTGTAGGTGGATGAGATCAGTGAGGAGTTGGACACTCTTCCTAAGAGAGCTCAACTCTCTGCTGCTTTCATCACGTATCTTCCTGCGGCTCCTGAAGACCAGCGGCGCAGCAGCCTAGACGACTGGATGAGCAGCTCAGGACTGCAGAGTAATACACACACACACACACACACACACACACAGCCTAGACGACTGGATGAGCAGCTCAGGACTGCAGAGTAATACACACACACACACTCACACTCACACACATACTCTAGTTCTTCAACTTTTTTCATTTAATACTCAAATTTATTTTATTTCAGCTTTGTTTCAATTACCAAAAATAATTTTTAATTGTTTTAGTTTTAGTAAACGATAACAGCGCTGTCATTAAACAGGAATACATCACCCAATCAGTAAACACACAGCATTTGACTTTGGAAAACATTTATGAATGATTATGTTGGACACCATTTTTAGCTCTTCTGATTGGCAGAGGCTTTAACAGTGGTGCTCTCTGATTGGCAGAGTTTGATTTGCGTCACTTCCTGTGTTCTGAGAGCGAGCAGCTGATCTGGAAGGGTGAAGGGTTGCCGTCTGATGACCTGTCGATGGAGAACGCTCTGGTCATCCTGCAGGTAACACACACATAGACCACTCTGTGCATCTGTGTTCCCATAATGCCCAGCGTTCACTCATTCATGTCTGTCTGTCCGCATGCTGACATCAGATTAATGAACTAAGATCAGTGGTAAGATTGCACATGTTTACTTAGAAGTGTTGACTTCCTATACTATACTATATTATACTATACCATACCATTCCCACTATCCTATATCATACTATACCATTCCCACTGTACCATACCATACTATACCATTCCCACTATCCTATATCATACTATACCATACCCACTATCCTATACCATACTATATCATACCATACCATTCCCACTATCCTATATCATACTATACCATTCCCACTATACCATACCATTCCCACTATCCTGTATCATACTATACCATTCCCACTATACCATACCATACTATACCATTCCCACTATCCTATATCATACTATACCATACCCACTATACCATACCATACTATACCATTCCCACTATCCTGTATCATACTATACCATTCCCACTATACCATACCATACTATACCATTCCCACTATCCTGTATCATACTATACCATTCCCACTATACCATACCATACTATACCATTCCCACTATCCTGTATCATACTATACCATTCCCACTATACCATACCATACTATACCATTCCCACTATCCTATATCATACTATACCATACCCACTATCCTATACCATACTATATCATACCATACCATTCCCACTATCCTATATCATACTATACCATTCCCACTATACCATACCATACTATACCATTCCCACTATACCATTCCCACTATACCATACCATACTATACCATTCCCACTATCCTATATCATACTATACCATTCCCACTATACCATACCATACTATACCATTCCCACTATCCTATATCATACTATACCATACCCACTATCCTATACCATACTATATCATACCATACCATTCCCACTATCCTATATCATACTATACCATTCCCACTATACCATACCATACTATACCATTCCCACTATCCTATATCATACTATACCATTCCCACTATACCATAGCATACTATACCATTCCCATACTATACCATACCATACCATACCCACTATCCTATACCATACTATATCATACCATACCATTCCCACTATCCTATATCATACTATACCATTCCCACTATACCATACCATACTATACCATTCCCACTATCCTATATCATACTATACCATTCCCACTATACCATACCATACTATACCATTCCCACTATCCTATATCATACTATACCATTCCCACTATACCATACCATACTATACCATTCCCACTATCCTATATCATACTATACCATTCCCACTATACCATACCATACTATACCATTCCCACTATCCTATATCATACTATACCATTCCCACTATCCTATATCATACTATACCATTCCCACTATACCATACCATACTATACCATTCCCACTATCCTATATCATACTATACCATTCCCACTATACCATATCATACCATACCATTCCCACTATCCTATATCATACTATACCATTCCCACTATACCATACCATACTATACCATTCCCACTATCCTATACCATAGCATACTATACCATTCCCATACTATACCATACCATACCATACCCACTATCCTATACCATACTATATCATACCATACCATACCATTCCCACTATCCTATATCATACTATACTAGGGCTGTCCCCGACTATGGATTTTCATAGTCGAATCAGAATCGTCATGTCTTGCCTATAGTCGACTAATAGTCGAATCATGTGTATGGGGGTGGGGCTTTAACGTTTCAAAGCCGCGATGTACAGAAAATCACACAAAGATACAGAAGAAAATGTATACAAACATCTTGGATCAATAAAACTAAGAAATAACATAAATAACTCCAGAAAGGCCACACTGCAGACAGGATTTGCATTTCACATGCAAATCAAATTAAATCGTCTAAATTACCTGTGCGAGCAGGCCAGCCTACAGCACAACATCATGCACCGAAAAAATAAACAATTAATTTACTCAATTAAATTAGAACAGAATATACCTTTCTAATAAATAAAAATACAAACCGAAATAAATCAGAATCAAGTCACAAGATGTGTGCAAAATGCCTAATGTGTGCAAAATGCCTAAAGTGCAGAGGAACATAATATTCAAAACACAAGCCACAAATAGTTGGATTAGATAGCCCTGACAGATTACCGTATTTTCCGCACTATAAGGCGCACCGGATTATAAGGCGCACCTTCAATGAATGGCCTATTTTAGAACTGTTTTCATATATAGGGCGCACCGGATTATAAGGCGCATATAGAATAGAAGATACTGCAGTCAAATGTTTGACTGGGTTTGCGTTATGCAGTGGTCACCAACCTTTTCAAGCCTAAGATCACATCCAAAGTCCAAATGTAAACCAAGATACCTTGTTTATACTCGACGCGTCCGCATGAGCGCGAAGTTAATAAAAAAAAATAATATCCGTCTGCTCAGGCAGATTCGGCTTAACAGCGCGCGCGCGCCTCTGAATCCGAAGATGCATGACTTTGAGCCGAATCTGCCCGAGCAGACGGATATTAGTAGTACATCTCATCACACCGGCACCCAGTTTGCGCGTCTAAATCAGTTGTATGGTCTGGTGTTCAGTCTAAAACAAAACAGTTGCGTCAAGTATAAATGCCTCGTCTGTTTGGGGAGTTGCGCGCGCAGTCAGCGGAGGCTCGCGCTCCGGTGTCATGCAGGCGAAAGTATAAACAAGGTTTAAGTCAGCGGTTGTTTAACAGACGTTAACATAAGGCGCCAGATCCATATATAAGGCGCTCCGGATTATAAGGCGCACTGTCGTTTTTTGAAAAAAATAAAGGCTTTTAAGTGCGCCTTATAGTGCGGAAAATACGGTAATAAATAAAATAAAAATAAAGAAATTATTAAAATAACGATAGTAGCCAGAATTTTCAACTTTGTCTTTTTAACTGCAGAAACAACAATAAATGCTAAACTGGAGGCAGTCTTTTTAGCTAAAAATGTTCACAGCATCCAAAAATCAAATTAGAACCGGCTGAAAAGTTTTGAAATCACTTGTACCCTACCTGATCGAGAGAACAAACCAGTCTTTCACTCTGACTGTGTCCGTTGGAGTCTTTTCAAATTGTGCGCGCGGATAAAATACATTCTAACGTGAAACCCAGTCTATGCGTGAAACGTGTTAACTTTGGCCGGCAGAAGTGCGATCCTGGTTTTCCTGATGCTAAATCCAGCCTTGGAGAATATCCTTTCTGATGGTGTACATCCACACTTTAGATTTTCTTATCCCAGACATTGTTAAAGATTTAAATCCTTGCCGCGAAGACGCTCCTCTGTCGGTCACGGATTGAAAGTGAAACTTAAATCTGTCACGGGGTGTTTGGATTTATTCACGCACGTTAAAAAATATTTATTAAAAGCTTCTTTCTTTGCACATTTTTATATACAGCATTATCATAATAGGCTGAATATTAACGTATTGACAGAAAACCGCTAGTTCTATGTGAAATCAGACATTGAGCGCCCTCATATAGCCAAAGTGGCATGATCCTCGTTTCATAACACCTCTGCGAAGATTCGACCGTGAGATCGGTAGTCGAATCAGGCTCCTCCTATCGAAGCATCGAATCTTCGACTATTCAGGGTCACCCCTATACTATACCATACCATACTATACCATTCCCACTAACCTATATCATACTATACCATTCCCACTATACTATACCATACTATACCATTCCCACTATCCTATACCATACTATATCATACCATACCATTCCCACTATCCTATATCATACTATACCATACCATACTATACCATTCCCACTATCCTATATCATACTATACCATTCCCACTATCCTATATCATACTATACCATTCCCACTATCCTATATCATACTATACCATTCCCACTATACCATACCATACTATACCATTCCCACTATCCTATATCATACTATACCATTCCCACTATACCATTACCATACTATACCATTCCCACTATACTATACCATACTATACCATTCCCACTATACTATACCATACCAAGTAGAAAAAAAGGACTTATTGGACAGTGAGTTTATATAGCAAAATATTATCTTAATAATGGGAAAAAATGTCACTTGATTACAAGTAAAGTTTCACTGTGCAAACAGGCCTTGAAATAAAATCCCTGGCGTGAATGTCTTATTAACTTAGTCATTATTTTTTAACCGTTTTCCCTTGTTTAATATTTTGTATGTCTAATACAGCTGCTTTTTTGGAAGTATGATCTCATCTTAACTGATTGAACCATTTGACGTGTGTGTGAGAAGTTAAAATTAGTGTTCTAATGAAGTCTGGTTTCTATGGTGACCCACCGTCATGTTGCCATAGAGAACAAGTGAAATGAAAGAACACCTGCAGGAAATAGAATCTGACGAAACCTGTCAGAAACCACATGGCTCATATTTCACTGTGAAATCAACATAAAAAAGTGTTTTTTGCATAAAGAAAATTAAGACTGTTTCAAGATTTTATGAACAATTAAACACATTTGTCCTCCAGATTCTCATTGTTTGGGGTGAAATATGAGCTGGACACGTTCCTACTCTAGTTATACAGAAGTTATACATTATTTATTTTAATTTATCTTAAAATTATTATTTAGACAATTCATTTGTGTTATTTCCCATTGATTGGAAACTTCTCTTTTCTACTCTTCTTGTCTCTCTCGTCTCGTCTTGTCTCTCCTCTCTTCATCTCTCCTCTTCTCTCGTTTCTTCTCGTCTCTCCTCATCTCGTCTCATCTTCTCTCGTCTCTTCTCCTGTTTTCTCATCTCGTCTCTCCTCTTCTCATCTCTTCTCCTCGTTTCTCATCTCGTCTCTTCGTCTTGTTTCCTCTCGTCTCTCCTCTAATCTCTTCTTCTCTCGTCTCATCTCTCATCATCTCATCTCATCAACTCTCGTCTCATCTTCTCTCGTTTCTTCTCCTGTTTTCTCATCTCGTCTCTCCTCTCCTCTTCTTGTCTCTTCTCCTCGTTTCTCATCTCGTCTCCTCTTGTCTCTCATCTCGTCCCTCCTCTTCTCGTCTCTTCTCCTCGTTTCTCCTCTCGTCTCCTCTTGTCTCTCTTCTCTCATCTCTTCTCCTCTTCTCGTCTCTTCTCCTCATTTCTCCTCTCGTCTCCTCTTGTCTCTCGTCTCTCCTCTTCTCCTCGTCTTGTCTCATCTTGTCTCTCCTCCTCTTCTCGTCTCTCCTCTTCTCTCCTCTCCTCTTCTCCTCTCGTCTCGTCTCATCTTGTCTCTCTCCTCCTCTCGTCTCCTCTTGTCTCTCGTCTCTCCTCTTCTCCTCGTCTTGTCTCATCTTGTCTCTCCTCCTCTTCTCGTCTCTCCTCTTCTCCTCTCGTCTCATCTCATCTTGTCTCTCCTCCTCTTCTCGTCTCTCCTCTCCTCTCCTCATCTTGTCTCCTCTCGTCTCATCTTGTCTCATCTTGTCTCTCCTCCTCTTCTCGTCTCTCCTCTTCCCTCCTCTCCTCTTCTCCCCTCCTCTCGTCTCATCTTGTCTCTCCTCCTCCTCTCATCTCTCCTCTTCTCTCCTCTCCTCATCTCGTCTCCTCTCGTCTCGTTTCGTCTCATCTTGTCTCTCCTCCTCTTCTCGTCTCTCCTCATCTCATCTCCTCTCGTCTCATCTCGTCTTGTCTCATCTTGTCTCATATCTCTCCTCCTCTCATCTCCTCTTCTCGTCTCTCCTCTCCTCTTCTCCTCTCGTCTCATCTCATCTTGTCTCTCCTCCTCTTCTCGTCTCTCCTCTCCTCATCTCGTCTCCTCTCGTCTCGTCTCATCTTGTCTCATCTTGTCTCATCTTGTCTCTCCTCCTCTTCTCGTCTCTCCTCTTCTCTTCTCTTCTCCCCTCTCCTCTCCTCTTCTCTTCTCCTCTCGTCTCATCTTGTCTCTCCTCCTCTTCTCGTCTCTTCTTCTCTCGTCTCCTCATCTCGTCTCGTCTTGTCTCATCTTGTCTCTCCTCCTCTTCTCGTCTCTCCTCTTCTCTTCTCTTCTCCCCTCTCCTCTCCTCTTCTCTTCTCCTCTTGTCTCATCTTGTCTCTCCTCCTCTTCTCGTCTCTTCTTCTCTCGTCTCCTCATCTCGTCTCGTCTTGTCTCATCTTGTCTCTCCTCCTCTTCTCGTCTCTCCTCTTCTCTCCTCTCCTCATCTCGTCTCCTCTCGTCTCCTCTCGTCTCGTCTCGTCTCATCTTGTCTCATCTTGTCTCATCTTGTCTCATCTTCTCTCCTCTCCTCAACTCGTCTCATCTTGTCTCATCTTGTCTCTCCTCCTCTTCTCGTCTCTCCTCTTCTCTCCTCTCCTCTTCTCCCCTCTCCTCTCCTCTTCTCCTCTCGTCTCGTCTCGTCTCGTCTCATCTTGTCTCTCCTCCTCTTCTCGTCTCTCCTCTTCTCTCCTCTCCTCATCTCATCTCCTCTCATCTCGTGTCGTTTTATCTTGTCTCTCCTCCTCTTCTCGTCTCTCCTCTCCTCTCCTCTCCTCTTCTCCCCTCTCCTCTTCTCCTCGTCTCCTCTCGTCTCGTCTCATCTTGTCTCTCTTCTCCTCTCGTCTCCCAGAGTGCTTCTTGTCCGTTCTTGATCGATCCATCCTCTCGTGCGACAGAGTGGTTGCGAACTCATCTGAAAGCACATCGTCTGGAGGTCATAAACCAACAGGTAAAAACACACACACACACACACAAACACACACACACACACACACACACACACACACACACACACACACACATACACACGTCTGGGCAGTATGTCAGAACTAATACTGTATCCCACATTGCAGTGTAATCGCAATTCAATTCAAACACAATTTCAAACATCTCCTCAACTCATTTTGGCATGTCCATATATTATAAAATAATTTATTTTCAGAACCAGTATTATTTATTATGATGTATTATTATAGTTTTTATTAATGCTATGATTTTTTTATATTTTCCATTGTAATTTAAATTCTAGGTAACGTTTTAGTCATTTAGTTTTTTTGGGGGGGGGGGGGGGGTCATTTTTATGTGTTTTATTTGTACAAATATGTCTGTATATTAATTTTTGTTTGAGTTATTTTTGTACATCAAGTTAAACTAAATGAAAGTGAGAAGTGTAGTTTCTCACATGCACATGTTTATTTGCCTTTATCTGTCTCAGGACACTAACTTCATGACGGTGTTGGAGTTATCCGTGCGCTTCGGGAAAACTCTGATCATCCAGGAGATGGACGGCGTGGAGCCGGTCCTGTACCCGCTGCTGCGGAGAGATCTCATCGCACAGGGTGAGTACAGTGAGTGTGTGTTAAACCTTTATTTTACATCAGCTGTTGTGCAGTAGGTGGCGCTATGTCTTTATACAGTTTATATAAAGTCATGTTATTACTGAATTAAGTTCATTTAAATCAAGCTTACTGACCCCAAACTTCTGAACGGTTGTGTGTATTCTGATTGGCTGTGATTTTGACATTTTACTTTCAGTAAGGACTGAAAAATTAATTGAGGCTTGAAACGTGTGGTGTCACACATGGTTAGAACTCGTGGAGTTAGACACTCCTAAGACACACACACACACACACACACACATGCATGCACACACTCACTCTCTCTCACACACACACTCACGCTCCTCCTCTCCTGTAGTGTGTTTATCCTCCTGTCCCAGCTGTATGAAATAAGACCCGCGGGCATCTCTGAAGCCTCCTCCATATGCTGCTGTGTGTGTGTATGTGTGTGTGTGTGTGTGGAGCAGATATGGCTGAGTCTATCAGGGACCGGCGGGAAGCAGATAAACCTTGAGGTTTTCTAAAACTAAGAGGTTTTCAGCGCTTGGATGAGGAGAGAAAGAGAGAGGGAAATTAAAGTGTGTGTACAGACTACTGCATTGCAGACGTACAGGAGAGACCACACACACACACACACACACACACACACACACACACACACACACAGTGTCATGTTCAGTTTGGCAGCCCCACAAATCCTCAAGGAGGATTCCACACCAATCTCAGCTGCATTCATTAACGCTGTTTTCACGCTACTCGTTTTTCAGCATTCCGCGGCTACACACTGTTATGCACACAGTCACAGTTATTTTTGTATTATTTATATACTATATATATATATATAATTTTTCTTTGTATGTTTAGTCTTTTCATCTAATATTTATTTATTATTTCAATTTTATTTCAGTTACTGGAAAATCATTTTTACTTTGTTTTAGCTTAAGTTAACAATAACAACACTGCAGAACACTCTGCATGTAATACTGTATCCCACAATGCAATTCACTCAACTTGACGTTCTATTTCCAGTGACACATGAATCGCAATTCAATTTAAAAGCAATTTCAACAGTTTTTTTTGTTGTTGTTCTAATTTCTCCTCCTCAACTCATTATTCAAACCAAAAGTACAGCATTTCTCACAAATAATGTATTTATGTTATTTTTTATTATATTTTATTTTCAACTCATTGAATTATTCATACAGTATAATGTAATAAGGTCGTGTGCCAAAAAACAAAAAAGATACTGATGTTTAAAACGTCACTGCACACTGTTTTACACACTGTTTTTCAGTATACTAGTACTTTATTCTGCTCTTTTGTGTGTGTGTGTGTGTGTGTGTGTGTGTGTGTGTGTGTGCGTGTGTGTGTGGCAGGGCCGCGATACGTGGTGCAGATCGGAGACAAAGTCATCGACTATAATGAGGATTTCCGTCTGTTTCTGGCGACCCGTAACCCCAGTCCCTTCATCCCACCTGACGCCGCGTCTGTCATCACTGAGGTGAACTTCACCACCACTAGAGCAGGACTGCGAGGACAGGTAACACTCACACACACACACACACACACACTCACTTAATAACTGCTCCAACTCCATAAAGATCATCATTATTGTGTGTGTGTGTGTGTTTAGCTGCTAGCGTTGACCATCCAGCAGGAGAAGCCAGAGCTGGAGAGTGAGAAAACCAAACTCTTACAACAGGAAGAGGAGAAGAAGATCCAGCTCGCTCAGCTGGAGGAGTCGCTGCTGGAGGTACTGAAGCAACAATCCCAGCATGCTCCCAAACGCACCATACACACGAGGTCTTTTACGGACCCCATCCTAAAATCTAAAAGTCAGCTGTATATTTACATGTATAAAGACATTAATACTGTGAAAAATAGATTTTATAAATATGTGTGAAATGTTATTTGGAAAATATTTAAAACTTTTTTTAAATCTCTATAGTACTGTGCCGTTAGATGTATTATTTATTTATTTAAATCAAATATTATTTATTTTAATCAATTAATTTATTTAAATCAAATTCAAGTCATTTATTATTTTGATTAAATATATTTATTATTTATTTAAATCAAACTTCGTTCATTTTTTTATTATTTAGTAATTATTATTTTTATATTATTTATTTAAATAAAATGTAACTATTTTTTATAAAATAAAATTTAGTTAGTTATTTAGTTTTATATTAGTTTTTATTTATTTATATATTTTTACAGTGATTTTCTCCAAACGTTTCCACTCCCTCAGTTTGAAAACCCCCTGGTTTCCTGGGTGTGTTTCTCCAAATTGCACATCACACAGTGTGTGTTGTGTATTATAAATATGTTTGAAATATTATTTGGAAAATATTTAGTATTTGTAAATAATTTTTAAATAATAATAGGATTTATTTTAATCAATTCATTTATTTTAATCAAATTCCATTCATTCATTCATTATTTTGATCTAATGTATTTATTATTTATTTAAATCAAACATTTAAATTTAATTAATTATTTATTTAATTATATTAATTTATTTTAATAAAATATTATTTATTTTAATAAGATTTTATTTTATTTTAATCAAAGTTAGTTACTTAGTTTTATTACTTATATATTTTTACAGTGATTTTCTCTAATAATAAGCTGATAAGTTTCCACTCCCTCAGTTTAAAAAAAACCCCTTGTTTTCCTGGATGTTTTTCTCCAAATATGCAGCAAAGAGTGTGTGTTTTATGTGTGTGTGTGTGTGTGTAGACTCTGGCGACGGCTCAAGGCAATATCCTGGAGAATAAGGAGCTTATTGAGTCTCTGAATCAGACCAAAGCCAGCAGTTCTCTGATCCACCAATCACTGACTGAATTCCACCGCCTGCAGACGTCCCTCGACCAGGTGATGCTGGGAAGAGTGCGATCATGACAGAGATAGCAGGAGTGACTGAAACAGCAGGTGGCAGCAGAGTAACGTCCGTCTGTGTGTGTGTGTGTGTGTGTGTGTGTGTGTAGGAAAGGGACGCTTACCTGCCGCTAGCCGAGACGGCCAGTAAGATGTACTTTGTGATCAGGGATCTGTCCAAGATTAATAACATGTACAGGTTCAGTCTGGTGTCGTTCCTGCGACTGTTCCACCGAGCGCTGCAGAACAAACAGGTGACGTGGAAACACACCTCACACACACACACATGCACTGGCAAAATAATGCATTCTCTGTGTTGAGACGAGATGTATATCTTGTTAATATATTAAATGTAGCATGTAGGAAGAGTATTACAAGGCGTTAGTATAAGCAGGACATCCCCTTGGACTTGGAGAATGGATAGAAATTATTAAAGAAATATACAATATGGAAGAATTGACTTTTATTTTGAGACTCAAAGGGACCTATTTCTAAAATACTGGAAGAATATTTTTTTCTTTTTCTTCTTTTTTTCTGTTTTCCATAATGCTGTATGCTTGAAAAATCAATAAAAATACAGTAAAAAAATCCCTAAAATGAATGCTGCATTAGTGAAGTGAACTGTGTGTGTGATGCAGGAAAGCGAGAGCACCGATGTGAGGATCTCCACGCTGGAGAACAGTCTGAAGAACATGGTGTATGAGTATATCTGCCGCTCACTCTTCAAGGTAACACACTGAACCACTCATTATGTTCCCATTGAGACGACCCCGCTCACCTAAAACCCCCAGCACCAATCAGAGCCCTCCTTATGTTCCCATAGCAATGACCAAGCCCACCTAAAACCCCCAGCACCAATCAGAGCCCTCCTTATGTTCCCATAGCGATGACCACGCCCAATTAAAACCCCCAGCACCAATCAGAGCCCTTCTTGTGTTCCCATAGCGATGATGTCGCCCACCTAAAACCCCCAGCACCAATCAGAGCCCTCCTTATGTTCCCATAGCGATGACGCCGCCCACCTAAAACCCCCAGCACCAATCAGAGCCCTCCTTATGTTCCCATAGCAATGACCAAGCCCACCTAAAACCCCCAGCACCAATCAGAGCCCTCCTTATGTTCCCATTGCGATGACCACGCCCACCTAAAACCCCCAGCACCAATCAGAGCCCTCCTTATGTTCCCATAGCGATGACCACGCCCAATTAAAACTCCCAGCACCAATCAGAGCCCTCCTTGTGTTCCCATAGCGATGATGTCGCCCACCTAAAACCCCCAGCACCAATCAGAGCCCTCCTTGTGTTACCATAGCGATGATGTCGCCCACCTAAAACCCCCAGCACCAATCAGAGCCCTCCTTATGTTCCCGTAGTGATGACCATGCCCACCTAAACCCCCAGCACCAATCAGAGCCCTCCTTATGTTCTCAAAGCGATGACCACGCCCACCTAAAACCCCCTGCACCAATCAGAGCCCTCCTTATGTTCCCATTGCGATGACCACGCCCACTTAAAACCCCCAGCACCAATCAGAGCCCTCCTTATGTTCCCATAGCGATGACCACGCCCACTTTAAACCCCCAGCACCAATCAGAGCCCTCCTTATGTTCCCATAGCGATGACCACACCCACCTTAAACCCCCAACACCAATCAGAGCCCTCCTTATGTTCCCATAGCGATGACCATGCCCACCTAAACCCCCAGCACCAATCAGAGCCCTCTTTATGTTCCCATAGTGATGACCACGCCCACCTTAAACCCCCAGCACCAATCAGAGCCCTCCTTTTGTTACATGTTAATTAGTCGCATGACTTGAGGCAAAGTCAAATTTTTAAAAACTTTATTTTATAAAAACATAATTAAAAAAAAGTGTATTTATTTTCTTACATGATAACTGGCTGCCACTCACTGAATTGGTCACATGACTTGTTGAGGCAGTCAAAATGTATTTTATTTAATAAAAAAAAAAAGACATTATTTTCTGACATAACAACTGGCCCCCACAAATAAATACAAATTTAAGCTGAACTAAACCAAAGCTGAAATAAAAATAAATGAAACCTAAATATATATAAACATATATCATATAAAAAAGAATAATGACAAAAGCACATAAAATTACCAAAAATTAAACAAAAATTTTTAATGAAAATTCATCATATTAATAAAAGCTATAATAGTATCTAAATAATGATAAAAACGCTGTTCTGGCAGTGTTTAAGTGTTCAGTCAGTTTTGTACAACGCTACACTTCAATATTACATAATTATTGAAGTGATGAATTGAAGTAAGAAATTATGAATAATTTTTCCATGAAAAAGAGGGTCGTTTTTTGACAGCCTTATTCCTGTATCATATTTTGTCACATCCAGTCCTGCTTTGATATTTGTAAATGAAATCATTTTATTTCAAACAGACAGTGAAAATAAAGTCGTCGTTGATGCAGCACAACAAAGCGAGGAGTGTGAATGTGTTCAGCATGTCGACAGCTTCATTGATTCCAGCGACAGTGATCTAGTTTTGGTGTGCGTCGGCCTAGCCTGATTGAGTTGTTGTTTTACGTGGGAAGGAGACCAATTTCTCCTGCGCAGAACCTGCGTTTCTTCAGTGGGAGAGCGGGAACGGGCCTCCAGCACTGGCACTGTGTCACATTCATTCATTTCAGCATTCATTCGTTTATGCGTTTGGCAGACGCTTTTATCCAGAGCGGTTTAACATTGTATTTCAGGGATAGATCTTATCAGTTCATGCATTCACTGGGAATCTGAATGTCTCTGTGTGTCCGTTTTACAGGCGGATCAGTTGATGTTTGCACTGCACTTTGTGAAGGGAATGAACCCAGACCTGTTCCAGGAGAACGTAAGTGTGTGTGTGTGTGTCTCATAATGAATCCGGAAGGAATGATAACGCTTCTGTTTTGGCTCGTCTACAGCAGCGACTCTGACAAGACAAATATGTTGTTATTAGCCCTTCCAGTAAAGCACAATCAAACTGAATGACTCGTGTGTGTTTGTGGCGCTCTGATGACTGTGTCTCGCAGGAATGGGACGTGTTCACTGGCCTGATCGTCGCAGACATGGTTCGGAAGACGGTATGAATCTTTTTTACGTTTTTCTTGATGAAATGACACTCATCTCCTCTCTTCAGTCATATAAATTCTCTCTCTTTCTTCAGGACTCCCAGAAGTCTCTGCGGGAGCAGTTTCCGTCTTGGATTGATCAGGAGAGGCTGATGGCTGTGGCTCTGCTCAAGGTAATTAGGGTCCTATGATATCCATGAAACGGAAAGACGGAAAACAGTCGTAAAAAAGTTAATTTACAGTGTGACGCAGGATGTCATTGAATTTGGCAAATGACTTCATGTGCAGAGAGCCGCTCTGAGAGTCATTTCAGAAAAATTATATTAAATACAGAAGCTCAAAGGTCTTCAGGACAACCTGTCAAAATAAAAAGTTTGAAATTATGACTGAAATATAGTGCTATTATACAGTAGAGTGCACTTCTCGAAGTAATAATGATACAAATAATATTAATATTTTTAAGGAATATCACACAATTGTTTTAATTTTAACAGTAAACCTCTATTGTGCAGCACTTTGTTTGTCAAAATGGTTCATTTGAATTTTATTACATTTTAAAAGGTTTTAATGCCCTGCATTTACCACCATTTTTGATAATAAACTTGTATTAAATCATGAATCCAGAAATATAAAAACAGACAGAATTAAATTAAAACAACTCAGAATTTCTCAAATAAAATAATTTTTTTTTAATAAAATGGTAAATTGTATAAATGTCTTGATTTCAATTAATTAGACATACTTTTTGATTACTAAAATTTTATTTAACCATTTAAACAAAATAAAACCATTAAATCCAAAAATGACAAAAAACAAACTAAATGGCTAAATGTGGGTTTCTCTCCGTGTCTCTCCAGAGCACCTTCCCAATGTTGTATCAGTCTCTCTGTCTGGACGACGCAGACCTGTGGCTCACATTCTCACGCAGTTCCTGCTGCGAACAGGAAGTCCCGCCTCCCATTGCCAAGAAGATCTCCCTCTTTCAGCAGGTCAGGTGTCAATCAAGAGTACGCACCAATCAGAGTGCTCAGATTAAGCTTACTCTTTATTCCTCTGTTTCTTTCTCAGGTGTTGGTGGTCCAGGCGTTACGGCCGGATCGCTTACAGAGTGCGATGGCAGCATTTGCCTCTCAAGCTTTGGGTAAGTGCAGAGAGAGACCACACACACACACACTAACCCGACCCCTAAACCTACCCATCACACACACACACACACACACACACACACTAACCCGACCCCTAAACCTACCCATCACACACACACACACACACACACACACACACACACACACACACTAACCCGACCCCTAAACCTACCCATCACACACACACTAACCCGACCCCTAAACCTACCCATCACACAAAACTTTCTGCATTTCTACATTTTCAAAAATCACATTTTATTATGTTTATTAATAAATTTTCCTTGTGAGGACCAGCAAAAAGTGTTCACAAAGTAGGGAATCTCAAGTTTTATTATCCTTGTGGGGAGACGTACACACACACACACACACACACACACACACAGAGATCAGAATCAGTCATGTATAATCTATCTGATGGCTGACTCTCACTCTTTGTCATCAGTTTGTGTCTCTGGAGTTTAATTATGACGCATAGACCGAACTCAACCTTCAGATACATTATAAATACATCTCACGCACAGCCTTCTGTGTGTGTGTGTGTGTGTGTGTGTGTGTGTGTGTGTGGTCGATACAGGGCTATTGATTTAGGTTTAGTCATCAGCTTATTATAACTTTCAAATTAGCCAAGCGTGAAACCACACACACACAATTACTGCTGATTGATGCTCTCTAGGGCCACTTCCAATGAGACACAATTAAAACCTGAGCAAACACTACATTCATCTCTTTTACCTGCAACACACACACACACACACACACACACACACACACACAACATAATACTGAAAAACCTGAGCACACAAACATGCACAATTAGCCTTATAATACTGTCAGCCTGGATGGATAGATGGATAGATAGATAGATAGATGGATGGATGGATAGATAGATAGATAGATAGATGGATGGATGGATGGATGGATGGACAGACTGATAAATTGACAGCTAGATAGATAGATTGAATAAAATAACGATAGATAAATTGACAAATGGACGGATAGATAGATAGATAGATAGATAGATAGATGGATAGATGGATAGACTGATAAATGGATGGATAGATAGAGAGATAGAATGAAAGAACAATAGATAAATAAATGGAAGGATAGATATATAGATAGATAGACAGACAGAAGGATAGACAGACTGATAAATGGATGGATAGATAAATGGATGGACGGATAGATAGATAGATAGTTTCTCAGAGACTGAAATGTTTCATCCGTATGAAGTTTCTTTTTCTCCCTCTTCATCTTCTCTAGATTTATTCCGGTTAATTAGTTCTTTTATTGGCGTCGGTGTGTGTTTTATTAGCTTGTCTAATGATTCCAGTGAATTACAGCAGTTCCAGTGATGAGCACTGGTGTAACTGTGGCGTGACGCACTCATAAAGCGGAGGTGAAGAAGAGTCAGTGTGAGCGTCTGCCAGCAGAGGGAGCTGTTCAGCTCCGGGTTTGAGGAATCTGCTGTTATTTTGCAATTATCGATTCATGCTTGGACTTTATCTCTGATGTCCTCAAACAGCAGTTTGCCTCACTTATATGAGAAATTTATGAGTTAACTACCAATTGAACTCTTGACAGAAATGTGTTTTTAACGTCCTCCACTTCTCTCTTTTAATTCATCAGCTGCGAGATCAAAAACTGATCTTTTATTCGTAGGCTTGTGCGCTAACATCAAAGCTGTCTGTGTAATGTTTGTAAAGATGTATTCATCTAATAACGCTACAGTTTTAGTTTAGATGGTGTGAACAGGCAGCAGACGTCCATCAGGAGAGCACAACTGATGGATTTGCCAATTTGTTCATTTCAATGTTGAATTGAATCCATCCTGAGCCAAAGCCCTGACTCACTGCATTACCTCTATGTGCCGATCGTGTTTCTCCCGTCTTCAAGGTTACGGATAGATATAGATTAAAAAAAAAAGTAGGTAACACTTTATTTTACAGTGTCATTGTTACATATGTTACATGTAATTACTGTAGTAATAACTATAGATTATGCATAATTACATGCAACTAACCCTCATCCTACCCTAACCCTATAGTAAGTACATGTAGTTAATATTACTCAGTACTTAAATATATAATTACACTGTAACAATGACACCTTAAAATAAAGTGTAACCAAAAATTATTAGTGCTGGGCAACGATTAATCACATCCAAAATAAAAGTTTGTGTTTAAATAATATATGTGTGTACTGTGTATGATTATTTTGTATATATGAATACACACATGCATGTATATATTTAAGAAAAATGTGTTATTTATATATACAGTATTTAAGAAATATTTGCATGTATTTACTGTATATTTATATATAATTTATATCATATATAAATATTTCATATATAAATAACAAATTTTTCTTTGCTTGTGTGTGAATTTATATATTCAAAATATATTATAATATTATAAAATACACATATATTGTATAATAATACAAAAAAAGATTATTATTTTTTTACCTTGCTTCTGGTAGAAATGGTGGAGATTAGTTTTCAGTGCCGGGTCGATGTTGCAGTAGCGAGGTTAGGTGTTGTGGGAAGGAGGAGGCGGGAACCGGTGAACATTCAAGACCCCTCACGGACGACCGCTGTCACATATGAGACCCTGGATCACGTCACCAGTCTCGAGTCGCACGGGTATATCTGTGGCAATCGCCAACAATACATTGTATGGGTCAAAATTATCCATTTTTCTTTTATGCCAAAAATCATGAGGATATTAAGTAAAGATCATGTTCCATGAAGATATTTAGTACATTTCCTACCGTAAATATATAAAACATGTATTTGTGTGAGTGAATGCAGCACAATCGCCAACATAAATGCACAACTTTAAAGGAGATTTTCTCAATGTTTAGATTTTTTCTGCCCCCTCAGATTCCAGATTTACAATAGTTGTATCTCGACCAAATATTGTCCTATCATAACAAACCATACATCAATGGAAAGCTTAATTATTCAGCTTTCAGATGATGTATAAATCTCAATTTCAACAAATTGACCCATGTGACTGGTTTAGTGGTCCAGGGTCACATATAACACAACACAACATTAGTCCAGGCCTGGTCCTCTCTCGTCCTTCACTGTCGTCGCTCCTCCTTTATGCTTCCGCTCCTCCGTGAGAGACTCGAGACCGGTGCGTCGCGCAGGTGTCGCTCATTATCAATCACGGCACCGGCCTCGCGCCGCTCTCCCACGGCCCTCGGCTTCGCCACCGTCACCCAAACCCACAGACAGCTGGCACTAAACCCTCTCTTCTGGGTTCAAGCTGGGCGATGATGTGTAACCTTAGAGTCCTGGAAACAGCTCACAAATCATCAGTGTGAACAGCAGCCTTCTCATTTCCCAGCACTCTCCCTGTCTCCATCCCTCACACACACACACACACACACTCGGGTCTCGTTACTGATAATACAGCAGTTTTGCCTTCACCGGTGGTTCCGCAGCCACATTCAGTGAAATTAATTGCCTAATTAGCAAATAAAATGGCTTGCTTGCTTGCCAGCGACTGTGGTTTAGTATGCAAGACATTTAGTCCAAGGGCGAACCATCGGTTAGTCTGTGATTAGCGTTTCCACTGTACTCTATAATTCATTTTTCCAAACATTATTGATTTCAGTGGAGGAAGAGAGAGGAGGACTACAGGGAGACTGGGATATATTTTAGTCTGCCTGCGGTCTCGGTTTGATCGTAGCAATGCCAGACGAAACCTCGTAGCCTCGACTGCTAATGCAATGCAATGCTCGTTAGATGCGGCTCTTTGAACGAGCTCCTGAAACTCACCCTGTTTCTAAACACAAGTTACTAGTTGGGGCTTGACTTTCACATGTTTGCTCATCAGCCACTGTGACTAGTGGTTTTTTAAAGTTACCAGCCACTCAGCGTTTCCACTGGCCACCATTTTGACGTCGATACCATGGGGAAAAACTGCCATATAGATATTTTTAATATTATCTCATAATTTGGCGGTATATTAGGCTGCTGTCACTTTAAGAGCTGACGCGCGGATCCGTTACACTGTTACACGTGCGTTTTCTTTCTCAAATGTTTACATTCACTGTGTAAAAACATCTGACTGTGTTTACGCGAAAACTCGCCAAGACCGGCGTGATGATATTTGAGCTATTATTTTGTGTGTATTTGAGTGTTTAAGCGCAATAAAAATAACTCTGCATAATATAAATAATAATAATGCACAAAATCTGTGGGAATGAGTAAAATTATGCTCAATACTCGCAATTTCTCGCCTAAATTCAATCCCTGTAATACCAATAATATTCATCCGGAGTAAATCTGTCGGAGAGATGAGAACAGCTGGCATCGTGTTTCCTGCGGAAGAGTTTCAGATATTCCAGTATCGATATGTGTCAAAAAATCTATATGTGCACTCAGTTTATTATTTCAGATGCCTTTTTAAAAAGACTACAATTGAAAAATATATATTATATATAAAATTCAACCCACCAAAGTGGCCAGGGGAGTGACTGTGTTACACATCACTGATGAAATACACACACATTTGGCATTTGCCGGGTGTTAATGTCAAGCCCTGAACGCTTTTATTCAGCAAGGACGCATTAAATTGATCAAAAGTGGCAGTAAAGACATTTATAATGTTACTAAAGATTCTATTTCAAATAAATGTTTTTCTTTTGAACTTTCTATTTATCAATGTAGATATCATATCACTGTGATATATAGATATAATATCAAAATGTATAATAATCATAAATGTTTCTTGAGCATCAAATCTAGACTGATTTGTGAATGATCATGTGACACTGAAGACTGGAGTAATGATGCTGAAAATCCAGCTTTGATCACAGGAATAAATTACACTTTACAATATAATCACATAGATAACAGTTATTTTAAATTGTAATAATATTTCACAATATTGATGTTTTTACTGTATTTTTGATCATATAAATGCAGCTTTGGTGAGCAGAAGAGACTTCTTTCTCAAACAGTGCACTGTTCCTTTAAGAAGAGTTTCTTCTAGTTCTGCTTGGTTGGATCTCAGTATTTGATGGAGACTAAAGGTTGTGTGTGTGTGTGTGTGTGTGTGTGTGTGTGTGTGTGTGTGTGTGTGTGTGTGTGTGTGTGTGTGTGTGTGTGTGTGTGTGTGTGTGATGGAGGCAATCAGATCTCCTGATGACCACCGTCTCGCTTCCGTGGATATGATCAGAACTGTAGATTTTCCTGTAAACAACACACAGTTTTCTCCTGAAAGCGCCTGCAGAAGACTCGACATGTCCAGGTCTCAGACGACTCACACACACACACACACACACACACACACACACACACACACACACACACACAGTCTGTCTCCCCCTAGGCTCACACACACACACACCTCTCTCAGGACGTTCTTCGGTGCTGAAAACACCTTACGGTGTTAATTACCCTTCACACAGGGGTCCTTCTGTTCCTCTCTCGTCTGTTTTCGTGTTTGTCGCTGCTCCTATCTTGTCTTTTCCGTCTCTTTTTCCTGGTAAATGAGTTATAATTGTGCAGAGCACTTTGGCTGAAGACGACGCATCCCTCTAGATCGAATGGGTTCGCTTGCAGGGTTACGCTGATGCTATAATTATTACAGCGCTAAAATAAATAATAACATTCCGCATGAATAGTGAAACGGTGCGCTCCACTGCCATTAGCTCTAATGCCGCGTCATGAGGAATTAAAGCAGAACTCAGTAAATCTTTAAGTAGGTCCTGACGAGCAGAAGGCCTTCTCCCCCGCCACTGCCATGAGGAATCACTGTGAGCCGCGGCCTCCGCTGACTCCTCACACACACGCCGCTGAGAACACATCAGGCTCGCTTACATTAGGACATTTATTTGGTTTTATTATGAACATTTAATATTTCTAGGCATAACATTTAACCTTTCAATTTGTATACATTTGTCTAACTAGATTTTTTAATTATTTGTATAAAATAAACTCTTCCTTTTTCTTTATTATGAACCTTATTATAACATTTAACATGCCAAGTTGTATAAATTCACTTTTTTTCACTTTATTCTTTTTTTTTTATCCCTGTTGTAACATTTTAACATTTCAAGTTGTATAAATTACCCATTTATTTATTTATTTAATTTATTTATTTATTTATTAATTATTATTTTTTATCCCTGTTGTAACATTTTAACATTTCAAGTTGTATAAATTACCCATTTATTTATTTATTTAATTTATTTATTTATTTATTAATTATTATTTTTATCCCTGTTGTAACATTTTAACATTTCAAGTTGTATAAATTACCCACTTATTTTTTTATTTTTTTATTTTTATTTTTACAATTTTTGTATCCCTGTTGTAACATTTCAAGTTGTTAGAAATGACCATTTTATTAAATTTTTTAACCTTTTGCAACTTTTAACATTTTAGGTTGTATAAATTAACATTTTATTTTATTATATATTTTTTTATTTTTTACCCTTTTGGAATATTTAACATTTCAAGTTGTATACATATATTTTTTTGTTTTGTATTGTATTTTTATTGTGTTGTAGTTTATTTTTAACCCTATTGCAATATTTAAAGTAAAGTAGTAGGTTGTAATAATTTGTTTTTATCATGAACCGTATTATAACATTTAACATTTCAAATTGAATAAATGAAAAAAAAAATTATATATATATATTTTTATTTATTTATTATTATTGTAGTTAATTTTTAACCCTATTGAAACATTTAAAAGTTTAGGTTGTAAAAAATGTATGTTAGTTTATTTTTTTTTATTATGAACCGTATTATACATTTTTGTATAAATTATTATCATTATATATTTTTTTAACCTTATTGTAAAGTGTATCCAGAAAATCTCACAAGTCCATCTTCTCCCACTTTTTTAATACCATAGTATTTTGAGGCAGTGAACTATGTCTCACTCTTCAAACTCTTCATCACAGATCAGCTCTTCCAGTGGTTTATGATAATAAGAGCAGTGTAGTGTGTGTGTTCTCTTCCCTTGATGGCGGTCGCTGATGTTTTCCTCAGTTGTCTGCTTGTATCTCTGTGATTTGTGGTCTGACATCACTGAAGGTCACGCTCTCGTTCCAGTGCTGCAGTTCCTAAAAGCGTCAGCGTCCAACTGGCCGCTAACTCTGTTTTTATTCACTTGCCAAAGCCAAATTTCACTCTCATCCGCTGTTTGGCGGGTGTTCACGTTGGATCCAGTTGAAAGGCTTTAGTTTTGAGTCTTAACGCTGTTCCTCAGAGAGAGAGAGAGAGAGAGAGAGAGAGACGTCCGTGTCTCTGTTAGCGCAGAGTTTGATGTCTAACGCTGAGTCACTGTGTGTACGCTAACTCTACATGCTAATGGATCTTTGTTTCTAATCCTCTTATAAGCGACGCTAAGCTACAGAGTCATTTAACGGCTGTTACGTGCCGTCTGAGACAGAATAGAGGTGTGTGTGTGTGTGTTGTGTTGTCCAGGTTAAACCTGCTCTGCGGAACAGAATAGCTGTGCGCTGGCCTCGTCTTGTGGTTGCTATGGAAACGTAAAGTCGCTTGAAGATATTCAGTCCCCTCTCAAGAGTGCAGAGCTCGACTGGAATGACAACGATGTGCCGCATTGTGTGTGTGTGTGTGTGTGTGTGTGTGTGTACATACATAGCGATAGTTTGCAAAACAAAATTGTCCTCAGAAGTTATCTAAACCTAGAAAACCTGCATTTGGGAATGTCCTCATTGGGGAAAATGCTTCATAATTATTAGTTTTTCTCTGAAAAGTTTTGTAGAATATCTGAATAACATCTGAATATCTTCTTCTGTGTTCGGTGTCGTCTGACAGCTGATGCTCCTCAGTGTCCCACACAGGATCAGTAAAGTTCCCATCTACCCCTCTGTCTGTACCTGAGGTTACCAGAGGACCGTCTGTCTGTCTGTCAGTCTTTATTATGCTCATTACTCGTGTGTGTGTGTGTGTGTGTGTGTAGGGATGAGGGAACTGTCTCCTCCTCCGCTGAATCTGAAGCGTCTGTACGGAGAGACTCTGGAGTCGGAGCCGCTGTTGCTGATCATCTCAGCCGGAGCCGACCCGTCACAGGAGCTCCTGGACCTCGCCAGTCAGACCGTGGGCCGAGAGAACTACCATGAGGTCCAGCTCACACACTCACACACACACACACACACACACACACACACATACACACACACACACTCTCACACACACTCTTGTACATCTATCTTTATGAGGACGTTCATTGAGACAATGCAATCTCTAGCCACTAACCCTAACCTTACCCATCAAGGCTAAGTGCCTAACCCGACCCCTGACCCTAAACCGACCCTTAACCTCATTATAACCTCATCCCTAAAACCAAGTGTTGACCCTCAAACGGCCCTTTAAAGGCTCTCAGAGAGAGAGGACCGGCCGAAATGTCCTCACTTTACTCTCTTTGTCCTCACTCCAATGGTCTAAAACTCAAACTGGTCCTCACAAAGATTGTTGTACAAGTACACACACACACACACACACACACACACACACACACACACACACACACACACACACACTACCTCCATACATACTGTATAATCAGACACACTATACTCAAATACCCCTGATAGAAACCAGGGTTATTATCATTAACTAAAACCATTAAAAAAAAACCATTTTCATTACTTGAAATGAAATAAACATTTACTGAAATAAACTAAAGTGTTTTTAAAAAGCTTATTTTGTTTCAGCTAGTGGCCAAGGCAACATTTCTCATTCTCATTTAGTTTAAGTTAAAGTACTGAAGCTAAATACTAAAACATAATAAAAACTATGTTATATAAAAATGACAAAAGCAACAAAATAAATAAGACTTTTAATACAATTAAAATGAAAACAGAAAATATAGAAATATTTATTTAATTAAAATAGTTGGAAACTATTTCATTTGGAAACATTTTTTGTTGGAAATATGATGGACATTTAGAATAGCAGTTTTCTATGTGAATATCTAGTAAAGTGTAATTTATTCCTGTGAATGTTCAGCATCATTACTCCAGTCTTCAGTGTCACATGATCCTTCACAAATCAGTCTAATATGATGCTTTGATGCTCAAGAATCATTTATGATTATTATCAGTGTTGAAAACAGTTGTGCTGCTTCATATTTTTGGAGAAAGCGTTTATTTTTCAGGATTCTTGATGAACAGAAAGTTCTAAAAGAACAGCGTTTATTAGAAATAGAATGTTTTGTAACATTATGAATGTCTTTACTGTGAGTTTTGATCTGTGTAATGCGTCCCTGCTGACTGAAAGTGTTGTGTGATGAAGGTGGCGATGGGTCAGGGTCAGGCTGATGTGGCTCTGCAGGCGCTCAGAGAGTGTGTTCGCTCGGGTGAATGGCTGTGCTTGAAAAACCTGCACCTCGTCACGGCGTGGCTCCCCCTGCTGGAGAAGGTAGCAACTTCCTGTCTGTGTATGAAGGTAACAGAGTAGCAGAACTCGGCAAAGGAGTCGTCGCATTGGTTGCTCTCGAGATTTGCCACTCTTTTACCTTCATATCTGTGTTTCATTATGAAGTTCTCTCTCTCTCTCTCTCGTCTGTCTTCTACTGTGTCATTAATTCTAGTTGAAATGACTGTTGTTGTGAAGTGAGAGTGAATCTGTGTGTGTGTGTGTGTGTGTGTGAGATAACTTGCAGATACTTTAATTGCTTTTTGTTTTCATTTCTCTGCTCATTCTAAAAATATGTGTGTGTTGTGCAACACTGCAGATCTGTAATGGGTTTGGAGTCAATCAGATGAGGCTGTGAGAGAGTCAATCCCTATAAAACACACACAGAAAAGATTGTTATTGGTTTGATGATTTGCATTCATTGATTTAATTTGTTGTAGTGAGACATCTTGTGTGTGTGTGTGTGTGTGTGTGTGTGTGTGTGTGTGTGTGTGTGTGTGTGTGTGTGTGCAGGAGATCAACAGTATGAAACCCAAAGCCGGCTTCAGACTCTGGTTGACTGCTGAGGTCCATGCGAAGTTCACTCCCATACTTCTCCAGTCCAGCCTGAAGATCACCTATGAGGTCAGTGTGTGTCAGTCCGTTCTCCATTTTAATCGATTCTCACTTAATGATCTTAAAGCGTAACTCTCGCCAAAATGCAACCTAGGCTCTTTTTGTGAATCTACCTGAGGCAAACTTTCGTGTAAAATCATAATTACGATGGAAACGGCACTTTTAAGATTGACCGTGTTTTCGTTCTCGGTCAAATTGCCTTGTGAATGGGAGTGAATGGGGCACGACTATGATAGCATCAAAAATCGCTATTTTTAAAACACTAAGAAGGCTCGACACAACATGAAACTGTGCTGGAAGTATCACCAGAGGCTCTACACATGAACTCCAGCGTTGAGAACAGTGTTTGTGTTCACAGAGTTTACTAAAAAGAAAGATTTTGAACAACTCACTGTCTCTGTGTCCGCCCGCATTTTGTCAGTCAAAAATAGTCGATCTCCGAATGCGAATGAACTGACTCTGAGTTTTAGTATTGCTTCTTATATGAGGATCCTTTTTCAAATACAAGGTCAATCTTGATTTTCACTAACGACAAAACAACAAATTATCCGTGAATTTATATTGAACGAAGCTTTAGGAGCTTTCCATCTTTACCCTCCTCCCTGTTACGTCGCTTTCGGAGATCGACTATTTGTGAACACAAACACTGTTCTCAATGCTGGAGTTCATGTGTAGAGCCTCTGGTGATACTGAGAGCACAGTTTCATGTTGTGTCGAGCCTTCTTAGTGTTTTAAAAATAGCGATCATAGTCGTGCCCCATTCACTCCCATTCACAAGGCAATTTGACCGAAAACGAAAATAAGGTCAAACTTAAAAGTGGCGTTTCCATCCTAATTATGCTTTTAAACGAAAGTTTGCCTCGGGTAGATTCACAAAAAGAGCCTAGGTTGCATTTTGGCGAGAGTTACACTTTAAATCCCAAGAATGGATACTTAGTCTGCTGTTTTCAGTTGATCCCTCAACAAAACTCCACTTAACATTATGTGTAGTGCGCCTAAATCACAGTAAGCTTTGTGAGTTACACTTTATTTAAAGGTGTCATTGTTACAGTGTAATTATATATTTAAGTATTAAGTAATATTAATTAACAACATGTACTTACTATAGGGTTTGGTTTAGGATAGTTACATATAATTATGCATAATTTACTGTTATTACTATGGTAAGTGCATATGTAACATGGACACTGTCAAATAAAGTGTTTGTTACTTTTGATCTGCATCAAAATCTCACCTTGCAGATTCTGTCAGTTTTATTAGTAAATTCAAACGATAAATACTGTTTTGACGCTCTTTAATGTGGCGTGACAGATCGCTGTAGCTGTGAACCGTCTCTCTTCCTCTTTACTACTAGTTATAGCATCAAATAAACATGAATGAACATCAGAAGGAATGTTGAAATAAACAGAAATCTCATGTAATCAGCGATTGCGTAACAATGATGCGTAACGCTATATTTTCCTCAGAAAAGCCATTTGTTGTCCATAAACTTGATAGTTAGCTAGAAAAATAACTCTAGATAGGAGCGTTTTGATGCACTATATTTCTTATTCATTATATTTTGCTTAACCTGTTCTTAAATATTTAATGCATTTAATTTTTTGAATAAATTTGTAGTGAAAACAGGTTTTTATGACAGCCACCAATTAAAAACTTGTAGTAGAAACATAATTATATCATTAAAGAGTTATTATTATAACATTTATTGTTATTATTATTATTATAAAAATATTCGTACACAAATCAGTTAATTTCACCTTTAATATTCCAGTAATACACCAATAGACTGGGTTCCCTGTGCAGGTTACAGCATTAGTATTTTCCTTGAGCAAAATTGACCTGATAAATATCCAAATGAATTGATGTCGAATCTGATGGCGATTGGAATCGAATCACAAGCTTTGGGAAATTTGTGTCAATTCTCAGCCATAGAGTAACAGAGATGCGTCTCACATCTACTAATAACGTGTGTGTGTTCAGGCTCCTCCAGGGCTCAAGAAGAACCTGACGAGGACATATGAATCCTGGAGCGCGGAGCAGATCAGTAAAGGTGGTCACCTGACTCGAGCTCAGTCTCTCTTCTGCCTGGCCTGGTTCCACGCGGTGTGTCAGGAGAGGCGCAACTATATTCCTCAGGTACACGCCTGTCACATGACTGTAGAGACGCAACTATATTCCTCAGGTACACACCTGTCACATGACTGTAGAGACACAACTATATTCCTCAGGTACACACCTGTCACATGACTGTAGAGACACAACTATATTCCTCAGGTACACGCCTGTCACATGACTGTAGAGACACAACTATATTCTTCAGGTACACGCCTGTCACATGACTGTAGAGACACAACTATATTCCTAAGAATAATCGGCTAATGAACTAACCATTCAAGCAATCCGCCCCGAGTTGGCACTAATTTGAAAATGAAACTAATGTGCACGGCCGCACGTGTCCACGGGTGCGCAGCGAGCAGAACAGGGAAAGCGTTTTCAGTTCATTCCTATGGAAAAACACTTGCTCTATTCTAGGGATAATTACTTAAATATATATGGGAGAGAATATAATCCATAATGAGCGTTTTTGTAATAAATTGCCTATTCCGCACTCAAGCGCAAGTGTAAAGCTTGCCACAAAAAGTAATGATTATGCATGATTTTTTACCAATAAACTGGTGTTTTCTGTGTCAGTGTCGGCTGCAAAGATGAAGTTGACGATGCTGACTCGCGATCTTTGCAGTAGTGAATGCGCCTATAGAGAGAAATGCACACTTCATATGAATTACGTGGCAGAGAGCAGCCCATTTCTTTTCGTTTTGAATTGTTTTGTTTAAAAGTAGACATTTCAAGCTTTCTATTGGTATATTTCTCATGTCTGTGAGGCAAGTAGCTTATACGCTGAGTTTCGGTTCATTTATGAGACGAGCTTCAGTTCACGTGCCGGCGCCTCCGTGTCCTTATCATATTGTCTGCAATATTTACTTCTTATTTATTAAATCCAGACAATTGGTTGATGAAACATTGATTAAAATTAAGATACAATTTATACAAAGTGAAATTCACTTAAAAAAAAAGGCTTTCTACAAAACAAAACTTAATGAAGTGGTCAAAATCATGTCTGACCCACTCCATATGTCTCCCGATATATTGGGCTTCTTATGATCCTATCTTACTCATCTCATGCGGTTCCTTTTTCATGTATTCAACATAGATGAAAAAAAAAAAAAAAACATTATTTAAAGTATGACGTTTTTTAAGTTATATTTAAGCGTCACCCCGCTCCGCTTTGCTCACATGCTCTGGTGTGTAACCTATACATGCATGTGTGCGTGCATGTGGGGGAGGGGTGCAGTTTTCAAATTATAATCGAATAATACCCAGCAATATTCGAATATTATTTTTGCTTGAAATGCATTTTAGTTTCGTTTTCAAATTAGCGCCAATTCGGGGCGGATTGCTTTATTGGTTAGTTCATTAGCCTATTATTCTTAATGAAAAACACAACAACAAAACAGTGCTTCTCTGCACCATTATGAACGTCCGTGCGTAAAATGGAGGCGCGCATTTTACATTTGCCTTTAAATTAGCGATTAAAAAAATTACCGGTATTACACATGTTGTCACATGTCGAAAATATCCTCACCGTCACATCTCTAGTACACACCTGTCACATGACTGTAGACCACATAAATATACAATTCCGGTCAAAGGTTTAGAGAATAATTTATGTTTTTGAAAAAAAGTCTCTTCTGCTCAACAAGGTTGCATTTATTGAGGTAAATCTTATTGTGAAAGAATAATACAAATTCTATATGAATGCATTTTAAAAGGTCATTTATTTCTGGGATGGCAAAGCTGAATTTTCAGTAGCCAGTTTCCACAAAAATATTAAGCAACACAACTGTTTTCAACACTGAAGACTGGAGTAATGATGCTGAAAATTCAGCTTTGATCACAGGAATAAATAACATTCTAACATATATTCAGTTATTATAAACTGTAATAACATTTAACAGTTTTTATTGTATTGATGTACTCTATGGGAGCATAAGTGACTGCTTTCAAAAGCGTATAAAAAATAGAAAATACACGTGATTATTCCAAACTTTTTTCCGGTAGTGTACATATGTGCGTCTCTTCCTCAAACAATCGCTGGAATTCAAACAGAAGCTCTTGGATCTGTTTGAATTATTAATTCCGACTCTGAATTGAACTACTGCGCGCCAGGCCTTTGAAGAGCTGCGTTTAATTAGCTGATGCTGATGCGTTTCTCTTTCCTAATGTGTCTCGCTCACTCCATCTTTCTCTCTCTCTCCTAAAGTGAGCAGGAGCTAATAAGTTGTGTAGGAGAAAAGGAATTCATTGGGCTGATAGTGTCTCTCAGGGGCTGTGTGAAGGAAAATATATAAACTACTATTTTTTTATATATATATAATCAGGGCTTGAAATTCACGTTTTTGCTCATCAGCCACTGTGACTAGTGGTTTTCCAAAGTTACCAGCCACTCAGCGTTTTCACTGGCCACCATTTTGACATCGATACCATGGGGAAAAACTGCAAAATAGATATTTTTAATATTATCTCATAATTTGGCGGCCGGTATATTAGGCTGCTGTCACTTTAAGAGCTGACGCACGGATCCGTTATACTGTTTTATAGCCAATATACTTGTCTTTATGTGCTGCACTTTGGGTTTGAACACAAAATATGTGGGAATGAGTAAAATTATTCTCAACACGCGCAATTTGTTGCCGAAATTCAAGCCCTGCAACAATATTCATCCGGAGCAAATGAATCGAGTGAGTGAGGAGAGGCGGGTTTGTGTGTCACTCGCTGTCGGAGAGATGAGAGAGAGAAAAAGAGCAGCTGGTATCGTGTTTCCTGCGGAAGAATTTCAGTATATTCCATGTATCGAAAAATTTATATTTTTGACAACACTATATTGCACTGAGTTTATTATTTCAGATGCCTTTTCAAAAAGACTACAATTGAAAAATGTATATTATATAAAATTCAACCCACCAAAGTGGCCAGAGGAGTGACTGCGTTACACACCACTGATGAAATACACACACATATTTGGCGGGTTACTGGGTGTTGATGTCAAGTCCTGTGTATATATATATATATTTAAAAATGATTTATCTGTAAATATCTTTTAATGTTCGACTTGATACCGAAGTACCAGTATTTTTTGCATTATCAGCAGGCGTTTTAAAAGGTTTTCTTTCATACACTTGCTTAGATTAAATCATGCCTGTTGTGAAAAGTCTGGGAACAATTTAGAGCCAAAGAAAAGATGAATGACTCCACGCTGTCCTTGGAGATTCTGGCTTTTGAAACATGGCTCCATATTTAATCATGATTCAGTGTGAGTTTCTATTGCACAGGCTGAATATATGAAGTTGAATTGAATTGATGATGATGATGATGATGATGTGTTTGTGTGGCACAGGGCTGGACGAAGTTCTACGAGTTCTCTCTGTCAGACCTGAGAGCCGGCTTTGAGATCATTGACCGCCTGTTTGAAGGTGTGTGTTGGTCATGTGTGTGTCAGGCTGTTTTTATCTTTGCACTTTGTAGGATTTTCCTTGTGTGTGTGTGTGTGTGTTTCAGGTGGGAAGGTGTTCCAGTGGGAATTCGTGCACGGTCTCCTGGAGAACGCCATCTATGGAGGCCGCATCGATAACGTGTGTGACCTGCGCATCCTTCGCTCGTACCTACAGCAGTTCTTTAACGCTCAACTCCTCGCGCAGTCGCACACACACTCTCGTGTCAAGAAAACACACGCTTTCCCGGCTCAGATACACCTGCCCAACTCCTGCAGCATAGCGGTCAGTGAATGTGTACTATGTGTACTGTATAGTTAACAGGAATCGAGCATCTTGTGCATGCTTTTTGGACTGATTCTACCCATAATCCTTTGCACGATTGGATTAAAGTCACCCTGCTATGTGTGCAGGATTATCGTGTGGTGGTGGACGCTCTTCCTGAAGACGACAAACCCAGTTTCTTCGGTCTGCCTGCAAACATTGAGCGCTCTTCACAGAGAATCATCAGCTCACAGGTGTGTGTGTGTGTGTGTGTGTGCGTGTATGTGTTTCTGTTGAGGTCATTAGAGGTCAGAGGTGTTTTGAGAATATTGTGCTGAGCAGGACATTCCTCTACATCACAGGCATGCACACGTGTGTGTGTGTGTGTGTGTGTGTGTGTGTGTGTGTGTGTGTGATTGTTCTTTCCTGTGGGGTGGAGTTCATAATAAGCTAACAGTCAAAGTGCATTCACACACAGGAATTGTCTGCCAATATTTTTTTTACTGAAAAATCTTCACATTTTTAGACTTTCTTTAAACAAATTTTCAGCTAGTTAGAGTCTCTTCAAACGTTCCTGGGTAGTTTTTACTGTATTTGTGAGGATATCTTCGAGAGGATTTCTAATTTCCTGAAACAAACAGCAGTGCTTGCGAGCCAACCAATGAAAAGTCTCAGCTGGTTCTATCGAAACTTAATGCTGCAACTTTTCCGTTTTGTATGCAAATACATGCAAGAAAGACGACCGATTACACTCATGCAGATATAAGTGATCACGATGATGTCATCACTGTTGCTGTCACACGCTAACATTGTAAGTCAACGGGAGAATTCAGCTTTAAAGTTGACAAAAGAACAAAACGTTTGAATGGATTTAATTGTGGTTAAAAAAATGTATGCTTGTGATGCTTGACTGAGCAGTGCTCAGTTGCTAATGTGTTCAGGGTCGCTGCAGGAATCTCGTTTTATATTGAATGAAATACGCAAATCAGTCCCATTCACTGTCACTCTTTCTTGACTTCACACACACACACACACACACACATTCTCTTTGTGTGTTCAGACCGTTGCACTGCACTCCTATTTGTCACTGTCAGGTTTAGACTGATCTTTGTCTCTACTGCTGTAGAGACTGTGTGTGTGTGTCTGTGTGTGTGTGTGTAGCTCTTGTAATGAGACCAATTTATCATGTGTAAGAGTCGCCCACCTCTTCACTGCAGTTTGCCACAATCACAGAGAGATGGAGGATAGTGTACAGTGAGATCTAATGTGCTCACCTCAGGGGTGTGTGTGTGTGTTTGCACAGGTGATCTCTCAGTTGAGGATTCTGAGCAGGTCTGTAGCGGCTGGCTCCAAATTCGACAGAGAGATCTGGTCTAACGCACTCTCACCCGTGCTCAACCTGTGGAAACGCCTCAATCAGGTATTCAGCAGCATTTTAGTGAGCATGTTGTATCATAGTTTACTCTTCTCTGTCCCAGATGTCCATGTGCAATGTTAACGTGTCATGTGAAACGAATAACAGCACTTTCCTGTGGGTTTTCTGTCAGCTCAGTCTTGTTTTTCAAGAGTGACAGAATCATAAAACTATCAGAGCTGAAATGTGCCACTCAAAATGTTGTAGTATCATATAGGGGTGTGACGATTCCCTCATGTCACGATTCGATACATATCACGATCCTGAACTCACGATATTATTGCGATACTCCAAGACATATGATAAAACGTTAACAAAAAATGAACTGTTGATTAAAATGTTAAATTTGGTGTTACATTGTGTGTGTGTAAATGAATAGTCTTGGACTTGATGCTGAAACCCAATGAACCGACAATAGAGACGCCAGAATAACAATATTCATGATTCTGGAGCTGAAAATACTGCATTATTGTAGATGAATATGCTTGATCTCTGTCACTAGCTAGATATATTTACAATAATGTCGGCCACTTTTACTGGTAACATCAGACATCTGGCATTATCAGGACACACACATATTCCCCCAGTGCATTATTATACTTTATATTCAACATTATATATAGTAGTTTAATGTAGTACTGACACTAAAACTCTGAAAACTTGAATTTTTTTCTCATACAGTCATTTTTATTTTGGGTGAACTATCCACGATACATATTGTCACTATCCACGATACATATTGCGATATATTGTGACACCCCTAGTATCCTGGGAACTCAACAAAACACAACTTTATTTCCCAGCACACCCAGTGCAGCCTCACTCCTGGGAATTGTGTAAAGCCAACCAAACAGCAACGGACAATTTCCACCAGCCGTGTTGTGTGCAGTATGCATTAAACGTTCTGTGGGCGTGTCCTTCTGGGCTGAGTCGAGGTTCTGATTGGTTATCGTTTCCCGCCGCTCTCTGATTGGCTCTTGCATCGTTTGATAGATTTTTTTCTGTCGTGTCTCAGGGTTCCTCATTGATCCATCAGAAAGTGGCTCTTCCCAGCGAGGGCGTCGGCTCTCCCGTTCTCTCATTCGTCCAGCTGGAGCAGTTTAATGGCATACGATTGGTCCAGAGCATCCACCAATCGCTGGCCTCGCTCAGTAAGGTCATCCGAGGCACGTCCCTCATGACAGCTGACGTACACAAGCTGGCCACCGCACTTCTGAACCAAGAGGTAAGAGTGAAGGAATCACTGTCTCCTGCATATTATTTAATGAAAGGCAAAAACTGTCAATTATTAGATTTTCATAAAGTAGTGTTTCAGACTAGTGGAAAGAAAACATCACAGCACAATTTTAAGTGTTTATTTTAATGCATTTTATCTAGTTGCATCTGTTTATTTCAAGTATAATACAGTCAAACCAACATTTATTCAGACACCTTCAACATTTCTCACATTATCACAGTTTATTCACTATAATTTAGAATTTAGAAAATGGTAATAAAATATGAGAAGAACTCAGTTGATGTCCTTCTGTTAGACTGTCTCACACATGAATTATGTTGACTATCTGTCAGCTGTTAAATTGAACTACACAATTAGATAATACCAGTTTAGCTCAACCAGTGACCAAGCAATGCTTCATTTTGTTCAGTCTGTGTGTAAAGAGAGCATTAGCAATTAAAGAAGAAACACTTCAGCAAAACATGATCAGCTCAAAGTGTCCCAATCATTTTTGCTCCCAAATGTTACTGGTAGTCACTGTATGAAGAATATTTGGTTATAATATGTCACAGTTTACTTTATTTTGCTCTCCTCACTTACATAAATGAACTATAGTGTCCTGCACACACTAGTAAAAAAAATAAAATATATATATATACAGTACCAGTCAAAAGTTTGGAAACATTACTATTTTTAATGCTTTTGAAAGAAGTCTCTCATGCTCATCAAGCCTGCAGTAAAAAAAAAAAAAAACAACAAAAAAAAAAACTTATATTATGAAATATTATTACAATTTAAAATAATGGTTCTCTTTTTTAATATACTTTAAAATGTAATTTATTTTTGTGATGCAAAGCTGAATTTTCATCAGCAAGTACTCCAGTCTTTGGTGTCTTATGATCCTTCAGAAATCATTCTAATATGCTGATTTATCATCAATGTTGGAAACAGTTGTGCTGCTTAATATTTTTTTATAACCTGAGATACTTTTTTCAGGATTATTTGATGAATAAAAAGTTAAAAAGAACTGTATTTATTTAGAATAGAAATCTTTTGTAACAATATACACTACCGTTCAAAAGTTTGGGAACAATAACTATTTTTTTTTTAAGAAATTAGTACTTTAATTCAACAAGGATGCGTTAAATTGATAAAAGGTGATGGAAACTATTTATATTGTTAGAAATGTTTTTATTTTGAATAAATGCTGTTTTTATGAATAAATGCTGTTAACGTTTTACTCATCAATGAATCCTGAAAAAAGTATTCCAAAAAATATATATTAAACAGCACAACTGTTTCCATCATTGATCATAACTGAGTATCAAATCAGCATATTAGAATGATTTCTGAAGGATCATAAGACACCAAAGACTGGAGTACTTGCTGATGAAAATTCAGCTTTGCATCACAAAAATAAATTACATTTTAAAGTATATTAAAAAAGAGAACCATTATTTTAAATTGTAATAATATTTCATAATATTACTGTTTTTTGGGTTTTTTTTTAGTTTTTTTTTTTTACTGCAGGCTTGATGAGCATAAGAGACTTCTTTCAAAAACATTAAAAATAGTAGTGTTTCCAAACTTTTGACTGGTACTGTATATCTGGTGTCTGAATAACTTTTGGTTTGACTGTATCTTTAAAGGCTGTAAGAATCAGAAATCTCCACTTACATAGACCAAACGTTACAGTTTTATTAAGCAATACAGCATGACAGGCTGTGCTCATTTACCAACGCTCCCTCACTGTGTGTCTCAGTGTCCGTTGAGCTGGCAGAGTAAATGGGAAGGCCCTGAGGACCCGATGCAGTATCTGCGAGCCGTGGTGTTCAGAGCGCTCGCAATTCAGGTAAACAAACTCACGCAGATGTCCAAATGTGTTGATTCAGCTCAACTCATCTCAACTTTTATTTATAAAGCACTTTCAAAACCATTAGAACGGACCAAAGTGCTGTCCATAAACAATAAATATCTCTAAAATACATAGAAACATCATCAAAAACATGACCTAAGGAAATCATACAACCAATCACTCCCAGTTCTCAGACCTAATCAAACGCCAGCAACTTGATCAAAATAAAAGCTTCCATGCTTGAGGGTTTTAAAGATAATGGCAGCACATCGGGGTCGTGGAATGCGTTTGACCTTCTCCAGGTGTCCTCGAGTTTGTTTAGCCGTGTCTATGGGAGTGTTATGATCCTAGAATACGGGAATGCTCTAAGCCGTCGTGTTTGTTCAGGATGCAGCTGGCCTTGTTAATCGGCCACATATTTTCCTGCTGTAAAAGACCCAAGACGCAGATTAGCTTATGCTATACTCTCGATGTGCGATACATATTTTCCAGTTTTCGAGTGGAATCATGTTGTTTTTTAGTTTTTTTGTACTGTTGGTATATAAATAAACATATAAATTAAAATGAAAATAAATGCAGAGCGATCATCTGACTCGATGAGCGTCACGAGACGCAGCGCCACCGGTCTCCCATCATGCTCAGCAGCTGCCGCCGTGAGTCGAGGCATCTCTCCTTGTTTTCCTAACATGAACCCGTCAGAATGTGGGCCGCAGAGTCAGAGATGACTCATCTCATTACATGAGGGCTTTTACACTCTTTTGTGCTTTGGCTTTGGATAAAAGCGCTCTCTGAATGGCGTGCTGTGAAGCTGATGGCATGCTGTCTCTGATAACTCTGGGTCACAGCGCTCCGACTCTCGCATTACTCTGTGTAGTTTGGTGATTTAACTGCTCTTCTGTGGAGCAGGCAAACTAACATTTATCAGAGTAACTTGGTAACATGTTTGTAACTTTGTAACATTGATAATCTTTAAGTGATATACAAGTAAAATATTGTGATAGACAGACAGATGATAGAGAGAGAGAGAGAGAGAGACAGACAGACACACACAGAGAGAGAGAGAGAGAGAGAGAGAGACAGACAGACACAGACAGATAGATAGATAGATACATAGATAGATAGATAGATAGATAGATAGATAGATAGATAGATAGATAGATAGATAGATAGATAGATGGACAGACACATGATAGAGAGAGAGACAGATAGATAGACAGATAGAGAGACAGATAGATAGACAGATAGAGAGACAGATAGAGAGACAGATAGATAGATAGATAGATAGATAGATAGATAGATAGATAGATAGATAGATAGATAGATAGATGGATGGACAGACACATGATAGAGAGACAGATAGATAGATAGATAGATAGATAGAGAGACAGATAGATAGAGAGAGACAGACATATAGAGAGAGAGACAGACATATAGATAGATGATAGATAGAGAGAGAGAGAGAGAGAGAGACAGACAGACAGACAGATAGATAGATAGGGAGAGAGAGAGACAGACAGACAGATGATACATAGACAGATAGATAGATAGATGGATGGACAGACACATGATAGAGAGACAGACAGATAGATAGATAGATAGAGAGACAGATAGAGAGAGAGAGACAGATAGATAGAGAGAGACAGACATATATAGAGAGAGAGACAGACAGACAGACAGACAGATAGATAGGGAGAGAGAGAGACAGACAGACAGATGATAGATAGATAGATAGATAGATAGACACATGATAGAGAGAGAGACAGACAGACAGATAGACAGATAGATAGATAGATAGATAGACACATGATAGATAGATAGAGAGACAGATAGATAGAGAGAGAGAGTCAGTCTGATCAGCCACTCTAAAAATGAGCTCCTGAAAAATTATAAAAGATTGAGCCAAAAAGTGAGACAGAGAGTGAGATAACGACAACAAACAAGAACAAACAACAGAGGAACAACTTGGATTCGGGTAAATACAGATTTTTTTTCTAGAAAATACATTTTAATAAAAGAAAGACCTGTGGATTAGCATCTGGCTACTGGATCACCACTCTAACAGCTAACTGGAGTTTTCCCTCCAAAACGTGAAAGGCTTTTTTAAAGGAACTACAGCTGAAAAACTTCACACAATTTTTGATCTTCAATTACTAAACAGAGAGATGAGCTTTATCTGGCAAAAATCTTGAACAAAAACTGTATATCTTGACTTTTTTCTGGTAAAATCTCTCATTATTACAAGCTAAAAGATAAGTTAGCTGCAGCTTTGGCTCAGTGCACAGCCCCCGGCCCAGCCCGATCACCATGGCAACCCCTGCGCAGGCAGAGTGCAGGGAGGTGCTGTACCCAGAGAAGTGCAGAAGTGTACAGGCCAGAAAGAAACACAAAGAGAAAACTCTCAGAGACAACCCCGATCTTCTGTATGCTGACTACATTCAACTCAATGGGAGAAGAATCAAGAACAACCTTATCTTCTACACCACCCTGATAAATGCATGGAAATCAGCCATCTGTGAGGAATTCAAGAACATTTTTAAAGAAGGAATCGGTCGAGGTGGAAGATTAACTATATGCAAAGATGAAATGCTGGACACAGACAACCCAATCCTCACCATAACCTACTATACCAAAGGCACCTTCCTTCTACAAGGCAATGAGGCAAGCCTGAACTCATTCGAGGAGATCTTCCCCCTGCTGAAGGCCAGAGTAGAGGAGGAGAGAGACGAGCCTCACGCAAACAGCACAGACTCTGAGGAGGAAGGCCCAGCCATTCTTTCACCTTTATCATCGGACCGTCGACTGAGAGACAGTTTAGCTTTGCTGGAACTGGACTTCACTGAATTCAGAGAACACACTCAAGTCAAACTCTCAGACACACGCAACACAAACATCTCCATCCAAGAGCTCAAAGATGAGCTCAGGCAGCTGAAGAAAGACACCAACTCCTCCATCACTGAACTCAACAGAGCTCTCAGAGAACTGCAAGGAGAAAACCAAACTCTCCGCGCACATATATGCAAGCTAGAGGAGGAAAACGAGAGAAAAGAAGAGAACTTCTCCAGACAGCTGCAAGAGATGAGAGAGCAGTTCCAGAAAAACACAGAAGACAACACACTTCACCACAGAACAGCTCCTACTACAGACTACACAAACACAGAGAGCGAGCCTGCCACACACACACAGACACCTGCAGAAACACAACCCTCCCCCGCCCACCCTCCAGAACCTGACCCAGATGTTCTCCTCCTCATGGACTCTAATGGGAAGTTCTTGGACCCACAGAAACTCTTCCCACATCAGAGAGTCTCTGCAAAACGATGCAGCACAACTGGCCACGCCCAGCAGATCATCAGAGACTTCACAGGACACCCCTCATGCGTCATAATCCACACCGGGACTAACGACCTTCACTCGCTGCGCAACAACACTGCTGATGCGGTCAGAAAAATGGCGGAAATCACCAGCAAAAAGTTCCCAGAATCCCGGATCATTATCTCCACACTTCTCCCACGACATGACACACCACCACACATCATCCACAACATCAACACTGAAATCTCCCGTAGATGCTCTGCACTGCCAAACGTGCACCTGGTCCACCACCACCACATCGGCCTCCAACACCTGTACGATGGACTCCACCTCCACAGAGATGCAGTGCGCATTTTTGCAAGGACCCTTAAAGATGCAGCCCTGGGCCGCACCCCATCATCACCGAGACATCTGCTTCCGACTCCAGAACACTACCGGCCCATTCACCCCTTCATGCCCAGACACAACCCCCCGACCCCAGCGAGGAATCACCCCTACATACCCAGACACAACCCCCCGACCCCGGCGAGGAGAGACGTCGACTGGACGAGCTTCTCACATCATCCACCACATCCACACCCACCTATGGCTCACTACACACCTGTAAACCTGCAGTCACCAACTCCACGTCCACCTGCTGGCCATCAAGTCCCCATTAGCAAGAAGAAACCAAGAAACCCCCCACACCCGGATAAACCCCTCCATCCGAGAGCACAGAGCTACGCTGAAGCTTTAGCCCGGCCCCCCGCTCCACCCTCCACCTCCAGCTCCACACCTGCCAGCGAGCTGAGCCAGATCCGAGAGATGCTGCACACACTGTGCAACCAGCTCCTGAACAGATAAGAACACACACAGTGCTCTACTGAAAAAAAAAAAAAAAAAAAAAAAAAAAAAGTCTACTAATGTAAAATGTTTCACATGTATGTTTTCACATGTAGCTTCACCTTATCTTCTCTCTGTCTCACCAAATAGGTTTTTCTTTTAGAATACAAATGCGTTCATTTCAGATAAGTTGCTGGAATATTCAGGGTCTTCACTCTTCAACATTTGGTTCTAAAAGCACAGACCCTGAATTTCTAAAAAATATAGAAGATGTTGATATCATAATCCTCACTGAAACCTGGTGTCGAAATGATGCGCTCACCTACTGTCCCTCAGGCTATTATGAAGTAATTGTGCCCTCAGTCAAGATAAGTACAGTCCATCGTGGACGAGACTCGGGAGGAATCCTGGTGTGGTACAGGGAGGATCTGGCCAAACACATTTCCACCATTACAGTTGGGAAATTTCATTGCTGGTTAAAATTAAACCAAATTGGCATTTCAGCTACAGACACATATCTCTGTGCCATCTACATTCCCCCAGCGGAGTCCCCTTACCATGATGAGGAATACCTCAACAGCGTCCACACAGAAATCAGCCGTTTCCAGGCCCAGGGAAACGTGCTGCTGTGTGGAGACTTTAATGCCAGAACTGGATCTGAACCTGATGTCATAGATCCAAAGGGCAATGAATATGTGTTTGGCCAAAACCCCCCGAGTCTCACAAGAAAACTTCCACCGAGAAACAACCTTGATCAAACCGTGAATAAAAGCGGTAGAGAGTTGGTGCAGCTCTGCCGAGCCTCAGGCCTGTACATACTGAACGGCCGGATCAGAGGGGACTCTTTAGGGAGGTTCACGTGTTGTTCAGGTCTTGGAGCTAGTGTAGTTGACTATGCCATCACTGACATGGACCCTTCCTCCTTCAATGCATTCACTGTCAAACAGCAAACTCCACTTTCTGACCATAACCAAACTAACATCTATATAAAAACACATCACACACCAGAACAAAACAGGCCGGAAACCTGCCAAATGTACCCGGTCCAGCAGAGGTACAGATGGGCTCCAGACAGCGCAGACAAATTTGTGCAAGCCCTCAGTTCTGAAGAACTAAAAAATCTAATAAATACATTTATTAATAAGAAATTCAAAACAACTAAAGATGGTGTTAATTCGGCTACAAACGAAATAAATTACATATTTAAAAAAGCAGCACATAAAAGTGAATTGAAAAAGAAAGGCAAAAAATACACTAAAAATACTCCAAAAGATGAAAAATGGTTTGACTCAGAATGCAAAACATTAAGAAAACAACTTAGAAAATTATCAAATCTGAAACATAAAGAACCAAACAACACTGAGATAAGAACTGAATACTTTTCTAAACTAAAAATATATAAAGACACAATTAGAGTGAAAAAGCAACACCATCTGACCAAAAGTATAGAAGAATTAGAGCATTCAATAAATCAGAATCAGTTCTGGGATATGTGGAACAATCTGAGCACAACGAAACCACAAGACCTGCCAATACAAGATGGAGAAATTTGGACAAATCATTTTGAAAACTTATATAAAGAAATCCCATCAAACCAACTTAATGATAATTATAATCTGATCAAACAAAATCTACAAACTCTTGAAGAGACAATTAAAAATAATCAGAATCCACTTGACTTCCCAATTACACATGAAGAATTGACAAACAAACTCAAAAGCCAAAAAGGAAAGAAATCTTGTGGTCCTGACAGCATTCTAGGAGAGATGCTGAAACACAGCACACCTGAGCTGCAGGCGGCCGTGCTCAAACTGTTCAACACTGTACTTAGTTCAGGCTGTTTTCCTGACATCTGGAGCCAAGGACTTATTACCCCAATTCATAAGAGTGGAGATAAATTGGACCCTAATAATTTCAGAGGCATTTGTGTGAGCAGTAATCTGGGGAAGTTATTTAGCAGTATTTTAAACAATAGAATTGTAAGCTTCCTTAACGAACACAATGTCCTGAGCTCGAGTCAGATTGGCTTCGTTCCAAATCACAGAACTACTGACCACATTTATACCCTACACACCCTAATCAATAAACACGTAAAACTGACCAAAAACGGAAAAATATTTGCATGCTTTGTCGATTTTAAAAAAGCATTTGATTCTATTTGGCACAACGGATTATATTATAAACTTTTACAAAGTGGTGTAGGGGGTAAAGTTTATGACACTATAAAATCAATGTATTCGAACAACAAATGTGCAATACGAATTGGCAACAAACACACAGAATTCTTCACCCAGAAAAGAGGAGTGCGGCAGGGCTGTAGCCTGAGTCCAACGCTGTTCAACATCTACATTAATGAACTAGCGGTGCAGCTGGAGCAGTCTACGGGCCCTGGACTCACTCTACAGGACAGGAGCATCAAGCTCTTGCTGTACGCAGACGACCTGGTGCTGCTGTCACCCACTGCACAGGGACTACAGCAGCACTTGGACCTGCTGGAGAACTACTGCCAGAACTGGGCCCTGGCAGTCAACCTCACCAAGACCAACATTATGGTCTTTCAGAAGAAGCCCAGATGTCAGGAACACAGACACCAGTTCAGCCTAGGCAGCACCGCCCTAGAGCACACGATGCAGTACACTTACCTCGGCCTGGTCATCACTGCATCGGGGAGTTTCAGTGTGGCAGTGAATGCTCTCAAAGATAAAGCTCGAAGAGCTCTATACGCAATTAAGAAAAAATTCCAAAACATTGAATTACCGATTCCAATCTGGTGTAAAATCTTCGATAGTGTAATTCAGCCAATTGCGCTGTATGGAAGTGAGGTTTGGGGTCCACTCAGTGATCAGAGCTACACTAGATGGGACAGGCATCCAACAGAAGCCCTACACACTGAATTCTGCAAAATGATTCTAAAACTACAAAGGAAAACACCCAATAATGCATGTAGGGCAGAATTAGGCCGATTCCCATTGATTATCAATATGCAAAAAAGATCCCTCAAATTCTGGATGCATCTAAAATCAAGTCCCACAGAATCGCTACATTTTAAAGCACTACAAACCCAAGACCTGAACCCCGAGAAGAGTCTCCTCAGTCAGCTGGTTCTGAGACTCACTAACCGGACTAACCCTACTAACACTAACCAGTCTCAGACCAGCACTGCTTCTCACACACACATCAGGACAAACCAAATTATCAAACAGTCTAAAAATACATATCTGGAACATTGGGATCAGGAAACTAAAACACAAAGTAAATTACAATTCTATCGAAATTTGAAATCAAATTATGAACTGGAAGAATATCTCCAGAGTGTGAGAGACACAAAGCAGAGACGGATCCTGAGCCGGTACAGGCTGAGTGAACACAGTCTAGCCATCGAGACCGGCAGACACAGAAAGAGCTGGTTACCCCGAGAGCAGAGGGTGTGTGTTCACTGCAGGACAGGAGAGATCGAGACAGAGACGCACTTCCTCCTTCACTGTCACAAATACAGTTCAGTCAGAGAACTCTACTTTAACAAACTCACTAACGTAATACAGAACTTTACAGCCATGACTGAAGTAGATCAGATGAAGATCCTGCTAGGAGAGGGCCAGACAGCAGCATTGGCTGCCAGATACGTGTGTGTGTGCCACAGCCTGAGAGACAGCAGGTGAATGTGTGTGTGATGATGTGTGTGTCTGACCTCAGTGTGTTTCCCTACTGTCCACCACAGTGACCTTCAGTGACGTGTGTGTGTGTGTGTATATGTTAAAACACTGTGGTATAAAATGTTCTGATACTATAATTTGTATATATGTTAAAACACTATGGTGTAAAATGTTTACAGATATTATAATTTGTTACACTGTTAATTTGTACAATTAATTTAAGTAGTACATTTAGATTTAAGTTATGTTGTAATATTTTATTATTTTGATGTCTTTTACAAGCTTTGGCAATATTGTAATATGTACAGTCATGCCAATAAAGCAATTTTGAATTGAATTGAATTGAAATTGAGAATTGACAGACAGACAGATAGACAGACAGATAGATAGATAGATAGACACATGATAGATAGATAGACAAATAGATAGAGAGAGAGAGACAGACAGATGATACATAGATAGATAGATAGATAGACACATGATAGATAGAGAGAGATGGATGGATGGATGGATGGATGGATAGATAGATAGATAGATAGATAGATAGACACATGATAGATAGAGAGACAGACAGACGGATAGATTAATTCTGTCTGTTTGTCTGTCTCCCTTCTCTTCCGTGAGCACAAAACCTTTCCTTTTCCTTTATGTCCTCGCTTATGCTACTCTGAACAATGACTGAACTTTGTATTTTGAGCACTTCTTGCGTTGTTTTTTTGCCTCTTCACGATGACTCGCTTAATTTAGTTCTAATTTGCAAGTCGCTTTGGACAAAAGCGTCTGCTAAATGATAGATAGAGAGAGAGAGAGAGAGAGAGAGAGAGATAGATAGATAGAGAGATAGACAGACAGACAGATCTCACACACACAAACACACACACACACACTGAAACTGTCCTTGAGTGCAGGAAGGAGGAGGAGCTATGTGGGGTGAATATTAAAAGCATTAGACAAGAACTCGTGAATAATTCATGAGCACATCAACATCACCTGAGGGAGAGTTCATTACAGCTGAACACACGCAGCACTGTGTGTGTGTGTGTGTGTGTGTGTGTGTGTGTGTGTTATCATGAGCATTAATCACATGACTGTCTTCATGTAGCATTGTGATGCTGTGTGTGTGTGTGTGTGTGATTACAAGGGTTTGTTTAGATGTTAGTGCGACTGAAACTTCAACTACTGTAAACACGAAATGAGTAAGTGTTAGCAGGTGTGTGTGTGTGTGTGATCTGCTAATGTGTGTATATAGAGCTGTGTGAGTGTCTTTCAGAGGAAAGATCTTTCTGTTGATGGGAATCTCAAAATATGTTTTTTTTTTACCTTCTGATGTTGAGCTGAAATAACAATATATATTTTGCGTTACGGAAATGAAGATTGCTTCAGAATTAAGATGTAAATTTAATGCATTTTTAACAATATACTGTATTCATTTCACATTTTCACCTCCAAATTCTCATTATTAAGTAAAAAAAAAAAAAAAAGCTATAATAATAACAATAATTTTATCAATATTATTTATTAATAGAATCGAACAAATAATAATGATTATTGCAAAATAGCAGTAATATTAAAATGTAATTTTGTAAAAATAATGATAATTATTATTCATATTGTATTCTTCTTCTTCTTATAGTTTTGTTGTTATTTCATAACAGCAATAACATTTTTAAAACGTTAAAATTGAAATGATTAGTATTATATATTATTATTATTATTATTATTATTACTAGTAGTATTTCAATAAAAAAATTGTATACATCATGAGTAGTGCAGAGTGGTATATTTGCAGTAGTGCATTTAATTTCCTGTAATAGTATGTTTAGTATAGTATAGTTTATTACAGTATTTTTTACTATAATATAGTAGAAAATGAACCTCATTACTATGAGAATTATAGAAGAAAACTCATATGACAGGTTTTATATTCTTTATATTATGTTTCTTTTGATTTTGTGGTAAAATGTGACCCATACATGTTTTCATGTAGTCACAGGGTCATCGACTATCCTCATCGTGTGTGTGTGTGTGTGTGTGTGTGTGTGTGTGTGTGTGTGTGTGTGTGTGTGTACTTGTACAACTATCTTTGTGAGGACCAGTTTGAGTTTTAGACCATTGGAGTGAGGACAAAGAGAGTAAAGTGAGGACATTTCGGCCGGTCCTCTCTCTCTGAGAGCCTTTAAAGGCCTGTTTGAGGGTCAACACTTGGTTTTAGGGATAAGGTTATAATGAGGTTAAGGGTCGGTTTAGGGTCAGGGGTCGGGTTAGGCACTTAGTTGTGATGGGTAAGGTTAGGGTAAGCGGCTAGAGATTGCATTGTGTCAATAAATGTCCTCATAAAGATAGATGAACAAGAGTGTGAGTGTGAGTGTGTGTGTGTGTGTGTGTGTGTGTGTGTGTGTGTGTGTGTGTGTGTGTGTGTCTGTGAGTGTGTGTGTGTGTGTGTGTGTGTGTGTGTGTGTGTGTGTGTGTGTGAGTGAGTCTGTGAGTGTGTCTGTGAGTGTGTCTGTCTGTCTGTGAGTGTGTCTGTGAGTGTGTGTGTGTGTGTGTGTGTGTGTGTGTGTGTGTGTGTCTGTGAGTGTGTGTGTGTCTGTCTGTCTGTGAGTATGTCTGTGAGTGTGTGTGTGTGTGTGTGTGTGTGTGTGTGTGTGTGTGTGTGTGTGTGTGTGTGTGTGTGTGGCCTGGAAAGCACCTGTCACGCGTGTCAAACTGTCTGCTAGTGGTGGGAGTTAGTTTGACTGTAATTAGTTCTGTGGAGCGAGCCGACAGAAACACTTCTCGTGATGAACGTGTTTCTTCATCTGAGATGATGATGATGGTTTCTCTGCTCCCTCAGGTATTGAACCAAACGCCTCAGAGAGAACGAGCGAGCAAATAACCCAGTAAACATGAAGGAACGAGGTTTGGATGAGTGAACTTGAGAGGGAGAATTTGGGTGAAGGAGTGTCGGAGCTTCTGCTTGATGCAAATATCTAATACTAAAGCAATGCAGGGTTCAAACTCCCTCAGCAGTCCATCCAGAACACACAGTATTTGTAGAAGTCTTAAAGGTACAGTAGCAAAACCAGGAATTAACTAAAATAAAGCACATTTTGCAAACGCTCCATGCCTCTCCCATCTCAAACATCACAAACTCGGCTCTTACAGTGCTTGTGAAGGCATGACTCAACAGGTAAAAGTAGACTAGTTTCAGTGAAAGGTCCAACATGTGTGTGCTATGTGTCATAAGTAAGCAGAAACACTCTGTGTAGTGTGAACGCAAGCGTCTCGCTTTTAAAAAACCCATCCAGCGAATCAGCATTGGGCACATTTTCTGACATGACAGTTAACATTATAAACTGGTACGTGTGTGTCTGAACAGGTGCATGATGATGTGATCTGTGAAGGTTGAATGTATCTTTTCATGTAATGTGTCAGTCATGGTCCCACACCCTCTGGCTCCGCCTCCTACAGTAGCCACGCCCCACACTCTCACTATTGGTTGAGCTGGAAAGTGATTGACAGATCTGATTCAGATCTTAATGATTTAATGGTGCCTGGGAGGCTCAATGTTTACACTTTTGGGGGAGATAAAGCCAATGAATAGCACACTAATAGTAGTCAATGAACAGTACACTGAGTTAAGAGAATGGATTTTAACATAAAAAATCTTACTTCACCTTTAAGGGTCTGAAATTATACTGAAAACATAAATTGACTGTTTTTGGTCCAAGAACACATAATAGTTTGATCAAATGTGGCTCCTTAAGGGAAGACACGGCAGGCAAAAACATCGGGGGGTGTTTTGGGCAATTTGTCTTCAATAACATGTCTTTCAGAAAGTACAATGGGGCACTTAACTCTAAAAGTGAAATATCATTGGCTGATGTCAATTTTAAAGGCCGTTTTCTCAAAATTGTTTTTTCCTCATACTCTGAGCCAGAAATCTCCACTTCAGCAGCACTTACATGCACCAAACTTTCCAGTTGTATTCCTATCTATATTCTTAAGGTTTTTACAGAGGGGTTTGGTCATATATCATTCAGATTCTGATTTATACAACATTTTATATTTTTTTTATGGCTGTTGACAGTTTTTTCTTATTAAAGTCCAACTGAAATCAAAATTGACCCTATTCACTTTGTTAGCGCATATTACTAGTCTTGTGGTGAACAATTAATCCGTGCCAGTTAATACACAGAAAAAAATTGTTTGCCGTCGTAATCTTTAATCAAAGTCTGAAAAGTTGCTTCCGGTCTGGAATGGCGTTCCTTCTCTGATGACGTGGGTTTGACGGCTTGGGTTGGGAAACGCTTAACCACTCCCCTCAAACCGTTAGTCTGTAATGAGCGAGAGATGGAGAGGAGGAGCGCTAGAGTAAAACCCTGCCCTCTGTTCAATATTCCTTTTCACTGGGAAATACGTCACAACACTGGAGAAAAGTCGTTTGCAACTTCCGGTTCACGCGGACTTTAATGGAGTGATAAAAAGAGATATCCAAAATCCCCTCTGTAAAAACCTTTGACTCTAATATGTCAACAAAATGAAACAAGAATTTTGAATCTGGCTTTATCCAATGGTCAGATTTCTCTTCTGGAACTATATGCAAATTAGCGCATATTTAATGAGATACTACCCAATTTGCATATTTAAACATAAATATTCTAAAAACTTGTAATACAAAAGATATTTGTCTTAATGTCAGTGATCAACTGGGGAAGTTTCATGCTGATATCTATTCGTTTTTTTTTTTTTTTCTATTCACCTGGGGCCTTAAATGATTATAAAACTGAAAGTCGAGGTCATCGAGGTCCGTGTGCCGAAACTCACCCGAGATTCCTCATTCGCGCTCCTGTAACGGATAATTGGATGTTATCCGTCATCGCTATTATGACGCCCACCTGCTCCAGGAGTTACATTTCTACAACACCAGCTGTTAACATTAAAAACTCTTACCGACCCCAAACCTTTGAACTCTAGCATATATTCCTGTCCACACCAGTGGATGATAATGTGCTTTATTATAAGCACAAGCATCACTACAAGCACACAGTTTCACTGCTGTTCATCAGCACTGAGGTTTATTACTGCAACACTTGAGTGTGTGTTGTTGTCTTAAAGTGGTGGTATAATGCCCTTTTCACAAGATGTAAAATAAGTCTCTGATGTCCCCAGAGTGTGTGTGTGAAGTTTTAGCTCAAAATACCCCACAGATATTTTTATATAGCATGTTAAAACTGTCACTTTTTGAGGGTGAAAAAAGTGACAATTAACAAAAAAGTGAAAAGTGAGAAAACGGTGTAAAAATGCACCGTTTTTGTGTGTGTCCCTTTAAATGCAAATGAGCTGCTGCTCCCGGCACAAGGGGCGGAGCTTCAAGAGCTCGTCTCCTTTTACCTCACACACACATGCACTGAACATTTCAAAAACTTTTAGTCTTTTATATTCAAACCGGAGTCAGACAATGATGGAGAGACTCAAGAAGAAGTGACAACATGTAGAAGCAACAGGACATTTCTGAATGGTTAGTTGATGAATTTATGAAGCTGATGTGTAGTTATCTTCTAGTCATTGATTAGCATATTCTGTCTTGATAATCTATAAATCGTGTTCAGGGGGCGGGGTTTATGTAAATTCTAGGGTTGGTGATGTCACTAACCCGGGAGGAATGTGGTGTAGTCTCTACCAGCCGTTTGTTGTAGTCCTTAAAAAGCGATTTCTTTAATAGCAAATATCTCCCTTTGCTCTGAACTTTGAGCGTTGTAACTTTGCAGATGTTGTTTATGCTCAAACAGCAACATTACACACTAACTAAAGCTAGAAAAGTCAAATCAGAATCAACCGCCCCTTTAAACGTGCTGCTGATAACTGTTTGTTTATTTTGTATGAATTAATCAAATCCAGAAAGGAAAGTGACGCTCACTGGGAAGGCATAATAAGCGTAGCCTTCATCCGACACCTTTCTCGGTTATTATTTATATGTAGCCTATATGTTTTTTGGGGTTTTTTCTCATGGTTCTCAAGTTTTATCAAAAGCTTGGAGTGAGATCACATGCGGTTAGGGGAGGAGCCCTAATGGAGCCCCGCCCCCCAATTTTACCCATTGTTCATAATTAACCAGCACAAATTGAAATTATAACAATTGGTAAATCTGATAAATGACAGAGCAATTCATCACATCAAATATACTCTTTAATGTTATATTTCACAATTACAAATATACAAAAATTACTAAAATATAACAAATTGCTCCAAACAGTTTGGAAAAACAAATCTTTTTGCATTTTGAATGTGTCTAGTTGAAATGGTATAATGATTTATTGTGTGGTGGGACATTGTGAACAAATGACATATTAGAGTATTAAGGTGTGTGTGTGTGTGTGTGTGTGTGTTTGTGTGTGTACACAAGAGTACACACTCCAGCTTATGAAATGTGTTTTGTGTTGTAAGTGTTTGTTGCACATTTTGATGCCTTGATAACAGGGGTAGGGCCCGGGGGCTCCCACTTGAAGCACTGTGGCTCCTTAATGTAACTAGAAAGACTATTAATACAGTATAATGTATAATTTAAAATAAAATGAAGAAATACATCTTCATTCCTTCCCATACCCACTAACATTTCCCTTAGTTTCAGATAACGTAAGCTAGCCAAACTGAGCAAAAGCTTCTGGCCCTGTTGCAAAGTAGTTGTAGAGTTTTTGACTGCATCAGTAATAATGTATACGATGGGCTATATATTAAATGTTCTAGCTTAAAAATGTTAGACGAGCTTTCTTCCAGCTTACCTTCTCCATCACGACGTGTGTTCGCGCGATGTTGTTGGTTACCTAGTAACGAACGCAATCTGGCCGAGAATGTTCCGTCAACTTCCGTGTGTTCGCGCATCTATGTTGCCTAGTAACGAACGCAATCTGGCCGAGAATGTTCCGTCAACTTCCGTGTGTTCGCGCATCTATGTTGCCTAGTAACGAACGCAATCTGGCCGAGAATGTTCCGTCAACTTCCGTGTGTTCGCGCATCTATGTTGCCTAGTAACGAACGCAATCTGTCCGAGAATGTTCCGTCAACTTCCGTGTGTTCGCGCATCTATGTTGCCTAGTAACGAACGCAATCTGGCCGAGAATGTTCCGTCAACTTCCGTGTGTTCGCGCATCTATGTTGCCTAGTAACGAACGCAATCTGGCCGAGAATGTTCCGTCAACTTCCGTGTGTTCGCGCATCTATGTTGCCTAGTAACGAACGCAATCTGGCCGAGAATGTTCCGTCAACTTCCGTGTGTTCGCGCATCTATGTTGCCTAGTAACGAACGCAATCTGGCCGAGAATGTTCCGTCAACTTCCGTGTGTTCGCGCATCTATGTTGCCTAGTAACGAACGCAATCTGTCCGAGAATGTTCCGTCAACTTCCGTGTGTTCGCGCATCTATGTTGCCTAGTAACGAACGCAATCTGGCCGAGAATGTTCCGTCAACTTCCGTGTGTTCGCGCATCTATGTTGCCTAGTAACGAACGCAATCTGGCCGAGAATGTTCCGTCAACTTCCGTGTGTTCGCGCATCTATGTTGCCTAGTAACGAACGCAATCTGTCCGAGAATGTTCCGTCAACTTCCGTGTGTTCGCGCATCTATGTTGCCTAGTAACGAACGCAATCTGGCCGAGATACGTGCTGGTGGCAGGAAACTTCACTTTGTGTGCCTGCGCCTCGTATACAACGTTGTATATAAAGCTTGCAGGACAACTTGGTTGGCATTGCCTTTTCAGCGTGAGAAATACACGGTGTGGCGTGTGAGCGTGTGAACTGGTTGAATTGCGTGTGTCTCTCGGCCAATGCGTGAGACTTGAGAACCCTGTTTTTCTTTACTTTGGAAAAATATCTGTGAGCACCGAAATAAATTTTGTTGAATTGAAAAAAAAAAGAAAAAGCGATGGACACACTGATGCTTTTAGAAAGAGTCTCCGCTGTTCTGAGCCGTAAAGCACAGAGAGTCTGGAGTCTGAGGAGAAGCAGCAGGTGCGGGAAGAAGCAGCGATTGTTACTGTACAACTGACACCAGCAGCACTCAAATCACTTCTGTCATCACACGCCATCAGCATGTGTGTGTGTGTGTGTGTGTGTGTGTGTGTAGGGCTGGGTAGAGAGGGCCGAGAGGGCTGGACTGCTGTCGGAGATGCTGGATCTGTCGGAGCTTTTCCACCCGGACACTTTCCTGAACGCCCTGAGACAAGAGACCGCCAGGTGACGTACTTGCTAACATGTGTATATATATATAATGATAATGAAAATTAAACCCCTGATAAAACACATGCTAAGGTTAACTTGAGGTAAAATATAACTTATCTCGCATACACCTGTTAGTAAATGAAGATATATTACAATTATAATGAGAATGAAATGCACCTGATGAAACTCATGCTAACAACTACATGTGAATGTATGTATATATATATATAATGGTACTACTATGGTAACCTTGAAAGTATCATGTTAAAGCCATTGTATGTTTCAAAGTACCATAGTATTATCATCTGACACTGTACCATAGTACTACCACAGTATTACTGGCAAAGATTACTGTGGTACATGGTAGAAAAACATGAAAAATATAATATAACATATAATAATAATATACAATATTAAAAATAGAAATAATATATAAAGCATTCAAATATAAATATATAAAAAATATTTAAAATATAAATAATAAAACATTGTTCATTGTATATATTTCAAATGAATGGAAATATAATGAAGGTAGCTCACGGATAATGTACGTTATGGTCACTTGCTAAACTTGTACATATACACCCACTAAAGTAAACTCGAGCTAACTTACCTGATAAACACCTGCTTAACTAAAGACTTGTGGAGATGTGTGTCACACACACGGGCTAAATGAAACCGAGGTCGCTCGAGTCGCCTAAACCTGCTAATCTGAAATCAGAGATAACACACACTAACATAACTCCTGCACATTTACTGAGCTCAGATGATGTAATCTACCTAACATACACAGAAGTCTCAGAGGTACAGTCGCACAAAGAGCCTGTTCAAGAGTCAAAGCGAGTGTTTTATGAAGTTCAGAATAAAATTGTAGGTTTTATTGTGTTTTTTAAACGACGTGTGTTTTAGGTTGATGAGCTGCTCTATGGACAGCCTGAAGTTCGTCACGTCATGGAGGGGCAAGATTACTGAAGCCAAACTACAAGTGAAGGTACAAACGTTCCTTCCGAACGAAGAATGTGTGTTTAACATGATATAACTGAGGTTCTCATGTTAACTAAACTCTCTCTCTCTCTGTGTTTCTCTCTCTGTGTGTGTCTCTCTGTGTGTGTGTCTCTCTCTCTCTCTCTCTCTCTCTCTCTCGCTGTGTTTCTCTCTCTGTGTGTGTCTCTCTGTGTGTGTGTCTCTCTCTCTCTCTCTCTCTCTCTCTCTCTGTGTTTCTCTCTCTGTGTGTCTCTCTCTCTCTCTCTCTCTCTCTCTGTGTGTTTCTCTCTCTGTGTGTCTCTCTCTCTCTCTCTCTCTCTCTCTCTCTCTCTAGATTGGTGGTTTGCAGTTGGAAGGTTGTAGTTTTGATGGAAACCGTCTGTCTGAAAGCCATCATGACTCTCCCAGTGTGTCTGCCGTCCCTGCGTGTCACATGGCCTGGATCCCACAGGTAACACACACACTCTTTACCCTCTCAGTAAGAGATAATGTACATCCAGCCGGTTGTTATCGCAGAATAAACTCTCGGCAGGGTGATCAGGACCCCGACGTGAAACCAGAAGGGTTTTACTTTGCGATAAACCACCGACTGGATGTACATTATCCTGTTTATTACTCCGTTACTTCCCGCACAAGTGAATTATTGAATATAGATTGTTGTTAAAATATTTTATTAGCTTACTAAACGCAAAGCTTCTGATAAGAAAACAGTTGCTAGCAAGTGGCTCTCAGCCAAGAAGACAGAAGATAAAGTACAGTCACACCACTTATTACATGGCTTTTCACCGCATAAATAATTATGAGGACAAGAGATATGTACAGATGTGCATACTATGTACAAAACAATCATCCTGACAAGAAGATGAACACAGCAACAATATTACAGTATTAATAATAGTGAAGTCCTCCGATTTCATTTTCATAAAATAGATAAATATAACAAAATGTCAGCAGGCTTGAGGTGTGTGTTATTCAGCGTCGCTATTGACGATGGATGTTATCGTGGAATAACACACCCCGTAATGTCGCGACTGACCAATCAGAATCAAGTATTCCAGAAATCTGTGTAATAAGTACGGAATAATTGACTCCTGTCCTTTGAATTATTAGAAAATAATGAACATCCGCCCGCTTCGCGTCGTGGCCGCATTACCACCTCGGGTGTGCATTATTTTCTAATAATTCAACGTCCCGTAGTCAATTATTACGCTTATACTACGGTTACCACACCTCAAAACATTGTCAGATGTTGTATTTAAAGACGTTTGTCAGGTTTTTGACCTTAAACGCTCTTGTGTGTGGGACTAATTTCTTACGCATCTCATCCCTCGCCTCCAAAATGCAATTTTAGAGCTCGTAACGGAGGCTTGAGCCACTGATAGCAGACCCTTGCAGTTATTAATGCTGTTATTAGAGAGAGAGAGTGAGATTAAGTGTGTGTGAATTATCTGAGTCTCTCAACAGTGTTTGTATGTTAACAGTGTAAGTTTATCAGCTTCAAGAACAGCGCTGTTATTTCCTCGCTAGTGAGAGATGTCATGTAGCTTTTAAGTTGCTAAACTATTTTACTGATGAAATAATCAGAGCAGCGCTGAAAACACGTTTCTGTGCGAGTGTGTGTCCGTACTGTATGTGTGTGAGAGAGAGAGTATGTGCTGTCCGTACATAACCAAACGTAATTTTGTGGCAAAAAAACATGGAAATAAATCATTGTTTTTATCTTATTGTTTACTATATTTATTTGCTTGTCAGTGTCGTTGTGGGATTTTGCTCTTTTGTTGTTATCGGCTGTAAAGACCTTTAAAGTAACTGAAATCATTTGGCGAAGTGATGTGGAGCTGTAATGCGGTCAAGACCTGCTGGAACTACTTTATTCATGCGTTTTACTTGAAAATAATTGCACACCTTAGAATGTTCGTCAACCAATCAGATTTAAGCATTCAACAGCCACCTAGTATAATTACATTTCTTTGATGTTTCCAGTGATAGCTGTAGATTAAAGTGTGTGTGTGTGTGTGTGTGTGTGTTTCAGAGCACTGTGGGAAGTTATTCTCCAGACGAGTGCATCTCTCTGCCCGTGTACAGCAGTGCTGAGCGTGTGTGTGTGGTGACAAACGTGCAGCTGCCGTGTGCCGGAGATCATGACACATGGATCCAGAGCGGAGCGGCACTCTTCCTCAAACAGCAGTAACACACACACACACACACTGAGATGTTTCCACAATCGATTTATAATGCGAGCGATCCACACACAGATATTATAATCATTTTATGTCACTACTTGTTTTGTATTTGTCTTTGGATTCATATGGGGGTGTTTTTGTCACGATTGCCGCATTAAAGCTGCTGTAAGACTGTAGTATTCAGTCATGTCGCATATATTTATATTGTCAAATAAAATAGTTTTCTTCAAGATCATTATTTTTCTCTCCATTCAATTTCAGTGCAATTTTAGTACTTTATTGGCACGGCAAAATCTGCACATACCTAGAGTAGTGGTCGAAAGTCACGTACGGGGGAGATATTTATATTTTATGACCCTATAAGTTCAATATTAAACCATCAAAATATGAGGAAAATATTTTTAATCTCAGGGAAGAACAAAACATTAAACAAATCAAGCCAAATCACAAGTGTGATTAGACTAAACAAAAAGATAAGTAACTAAATAAAATTAGTAATGAAAAAATACTGAAATTAAATTCATAAATACAATAAAAAAATAAATAAAATGAATTGAAATATAAAAAATAAATCAATGATTTTAACAGAAAAGAACCAATTCCTAATGTGATGTATGTGTTTTTTATTTAATATACTATACTCTCTTATTCAAATTGGTAATGGAGTAATTTTCTGTTGCCCAGTCTGAAAACAGTCAGTATTTTTGCAGTTTTGTGATGCAAGACTGTTCTTTGTAAAAAGAAAAAAAGCAATGATGCTAGAATCATAAATAAATGTGATCAGAGGGATATATAAGTGAATAGGAATACTGTATCGCACAATGCAATGTACAAGATATGACTGTCCATTTCCAAAGCGACAAGTCAAGCAGAAATGACATCAGCTGTGATTTGAACATCTCTTGCTTTACTCATTTGATCAGACTGACAAAAATGACTTCTCATATAATAAGCAGGTCATGTGACAACAGACCTTTATGTTTGCATACTGTTTAACATACTATTTGAAAAAAGCAGGAGTACACTGCAGTATGAAGCTTTCATCTGTCAGTTTGTCTGAACGTCAGCAGGTTGCAGTGATGACCTTTGACCCACACTCATGTTATAGAGGCCACCTGCCCTCTGGATTGATCATTACAACAGCAGGTATGACGCGTGACCTTTGACCTCTGTGATGTGTGTGAGATCAGGATGCAGATGCTGCGTTTCTCCTCTGATCCTCCTTTTCCTTTAGAGAGGAACAGAAACATCCTCGTTCATTCCTGAGCGTCACAGCTCTTCTCATGGTGCAAAACAGTACCATGATATTCATGTGTTTTTGGGCCATGTACTATGGTAATAACATTTTATTTAAATTTATTTTTGGACATGGGTACAATGGTAATGTTTTTTTGTAAGCTGACATCGGATTTTAAATACTAATGTACATGCATATGGTGATCACATAGTACCATGGTTTTTACCATCTGATACCATCAATGTACCACATTACTGCTGTAGTGTTGTTTTATATGAGGTCTGCAGTGTGTGTATCTAGTCACCACACACACACTCACACTCATTTAGACTGACATTATGCCCTTTTGCTGGAGGCTTTTCACAAACACACACTCAGAGAGTTTTGGAGCTTCTTGACTTTTCAGATAGAGAGGCTTTTTATCCGCACATCAAAGGTCAGTGTGTGTGGTTCTGTGTGAATACTGAATTCTGGTGGTTATGTGCAATTTGAAATCTGAACTGCAACATAAATCAAAACGCTGACCTTTAATCCCCTCACACACACACAGAGCCACAGCATCCACCTGTAACTGGACAACAGAAAAAAGTCATAAAAAATACCATGGTACAATGATTGTACTTTAGAGATAGCAAGGTATTACTATAATGTAAAAAAATAAGAACATTATAATACCATGGTACTATAAATGACAAAAATGATGTGGTATTACCAGTGTAAATGTACAAAAGTATGGTATTACTATGGTAAATATAAAACCGTGTTTCCAGGGTAAATGTAAAAAAAAAAAAACATGGTAGTTCCAGGTTACATGTAAAAAAAAAAAAAAAAAAAACATGGTAGTTTTACTTTAAATGAAAAAACATGGTAGCTCCAGGATAAATGTAATGGTAAATTTAGCAAACATGGTAGTTCCAGGGTAAGTGTAAAAAAACACTGTAGTTCCAGGATAAAAAACCTTGTAGTTCCAGGATAAAAAAAACATGGTAGTTCCAGGTTAAATGTAAAAATAAAAAAAAACATGGTAGTTCCAGGGTAAATGTAAAAAAAAACTAAAAAACATGGTAGTTCCAGGGTAAATGTAAAAAAAAAAAAAAAAAACTTGGTAGTTCCAGGGTAAATGTAAAACAAACAAACATGGTAGTTCCAGAGTAAATGTAAAAACAAAACAAAAACATGGTAGTTCCAGAGTAAATGTAAAAAAACATGGTAGTTCCAGAGTAAATGTAAAAAAAAAAAAAAAAGGTAGTTCCAGGGTAAATGTAAAAAAACAAAAAAAACTAGTTCCAGGGTAAAAAAAACAAAAAAAAAACATGGTAGTTCCAGGGTAAATGTAAAAAAACACTGTAGTTCCAGGATAAAAAACCTTGTAGTTCCAGGATAAAAAAAACATGGTAGTTCCAGGTTAAATGTAAAAATAAAAAAAAACATGGTAGTTCCAGGGTAAATGTAAAAAAAAACTAAAAAACATGGTAGTTCCAGGGTAAATGTAAAAAAAAAAAAAAAAAACTTGGTAGTTCCAGGGTAAATGTAAAACAAACAAACATGGTAGTTCCAGAGTAAATGTAAAAACAAAACAAAAACATGGTAGTTCCAGAGTAAATGTAAAAAAACATGGTAGTTCCAGAGTAAATGTAAAAAAAAAAAAAAAAGGTAGTTCCAGGGTAAATGTAAAAAAACAAAAAAAACTAGTTCCAGGGTAAAAAAAACAAAAAAAAAACATGGTAGTTCCAGGGTAAATGTAAAAAAAAACAAAAAAAAAACAAAAAAACATGGTAGTTCCAGGGTAAATGTAAAAAAAAAAAAAAAAACATGGTAGTTCCAGGGTAAATGTAAAAAACAAAAACAACAAAAAAAACATGGTAGTTCCAGGGTAAATGTAAAAAAACAAAAACAACAAAAAAAACATGGTAGTTCCAGGTTAAATGTAAAAAAACACACACAAAAAAAACATGGTAGTTCCAGGTTAAATGTAAAAAAAAACAAAAAAAAACATGGTAGTTCCAGGGTAAATGTAAAAAAACATGGTAGTTCCAGGGTAAATGTAAAAAAAAAAAAACATGGTTGTTCCAGGGTAAATGTAAAACAAACAAACATGGTAGTTCCAGGGTAAATGTAAAAAAAACAAAAAAACATGGTAATTCCAGGGTAAATGTAAAACAAACAAACATGGTAGTTCCAAGGTAAATGTAAAAAAAAACAAAAAAAACATGGTAGTTCCAGGGTAAATGTAAAAAAAAAAAAAAAACATGGTAATTCCAGGTTAAATGTAAAACAAACAAACATGGTAGTTTCAGGGTAAATGTAAAAAAAAAAAAAACATGGTAGTTCCAGAAAAAAAAAAAACATGGTAGTTCCAGGATAAAAAAAAAAAACATGGTAGTTCCAGGGTAAAAAACATGGTAGTTCCAGGGTAAAAAACATGGTAGTTCCAGAATACAAAAAGAACATGGTAGTTCCAGGGTAAAAAACATGGTAGTTCCAGGGTAAATGTAAAAAAAAAAAAAAAAAACATGGTATTTCCAGGGTAAATGTAAAAAAACAACAACAAAAAAAACCCTAGTTCCAGGGTAAATAAAAAATAAATAAAAAAAAGCATGGTAGTTCCAGGGTAAATGTAAAAACAAAACAAAAAAAACATGGTAGTTCCAGGGTAAATGTAAAACAAACAAAAACAAAAAAACATGGTAGTTCCAGGGTAAATGTAAAAACAAAACAAAAAAAACATGGTAGTTCCAGGGTAAATGTAAAAAAAAAAAAAACATGGTAGTTCCAGAGTAAATGTAAAAAAAAAAAAAACATGGTAGTTCCAGGGTAAATGTAAAAAAAAAAAAAAAACATGGTAGTTCCAGGGTAAATGTAAAAAACTAAAACAACAAAAAAAACATGGTAGTTCCAGGGTAAATGTAAAAAAACATGGTAGTTCCAGGGTAAATGTAAAAAAAAAAAACATGGTAGTTCCAGGGTAAATGTAAAACAAACAAACATGGTAGTTCCAGAGTAAATGTAAAAACAAAACAAAAAACATGGTAGTTCCAGAGTAAATGTAAAAAAACAAAAATCATGGTAGTTCCAGGGTAAATGTAAAAAAAAAAAAAAAAAAAAAAGGTAGTTCCAGGTTAAATGTAAAACAAACAAACATGGTAGTTTCAGGGTAAATGTAAAAAAAAAAAAAACATGGTAGTTCCAGGGTAAATGTAAAAAAAAAAAAAAAAACATGGTAGTTCCAGGGTAAATGTAAAAAAACATGGTAGTTCCAGGGTAAATGTAAAAAAAAAACCATGGTAGTTCCAGGAAAAAAAAAACCATGGTAGTTCCAGGATAAAAAACAAACATGGTAGTTCCAGGTTAAATGTAAAAAAAAACAAAAAAAAAACATGGTAGTTCCAGGGTAAATGTAAAAAAAACAAAAAAAAAAAAACATGGTAGTTCCAGGTTAAATGTAAAAAAAAAAAAAAAAAAAAACATGGTAGTTTCAGGGTAAATGTAAAAAAAACAAAAAAAAAACATGGTAGTTCCAGGTTAAATGTAAAAAAAAAAAAAAAAAAAAAAAAACATGGTAGTTCCAGGGTAAATGTAAAAAAACATGGTAGTTCCAGGGTAAATGTAAAAAAACATGGTAGTTCCAGGATAAAAAAAAAGGTAGTTCCAGGGTAAAAAACATGGTAGTTCCAGGGTAAAAAACATGGTAGTTCCAGGGTAAAAAACATGGTAGTTCCAGGATAAAAAAAACATGGTTGTTCCAGGATAAAAAAAAACATGGTAGTTCCAGGGTAAATGTAAAAAAACATGGTAGTTCCAGGGTAAAAAACATGGTAGTTCCAGGGTAAAAAACATGGTAGTTCCAGGATAAAAAAAACATGGTTGTTCCAGGATAAAAAAAAACATGGTAGTTCCAGGTTAAAAAAAAAAAAAAACACAACAAAAAAAACATGGTAGTTCCAGGGTAAATGTAAAACAAAACAAAAAAAAACATGGTAGTTCCAGGGTAAATGTAAAAAAAAAACATGGTAGTTCCAGGGTAAATGTAAAAAAAACAAAAAAAAAACATGGTAGTTCCAGGGTAAATGTAAAAAAAAACAAAAAAAACATGGTAGTTCCAGGGTAAATGTAAAAAAACATGGTAGTTCCAGGTTAAATAAAAAAAAAAAACACAAAAAAACACAACAAAAAAAACATGGTAGTTCCAGGGTAAATGTAAAAAAAAAAAAAAAAAAAAAAAAAACATGGTAGTTCCAGGTTAAATGTAAAAAAAACAACAAAAAAAACATGGTAGTTTCAGGGTAAATGTAAAAAACAAAAAAAAACAAAAAAAAACATGGTAGTTCCAGGTTAAATGTAAAAAAACAAAACAAAAAAAAACATGGTAGTTCCAGGGTAAATGTAAAAAAACATGGTATTTCCAGGATAAAAAAAAAAGGTAGTTCCAGGGTAAAAAACATGGTAGTTCCAGGGTAAAAAACATGGTAGTTCCAGGATAAAAAAAACATGGTTGTTCCAGGATTAAAAAAAACATGGTAGTTCCAGGGTAAATGTAAAAAAACATGGTAGTTCCAGGTTAAATAAAAAAAAAAACACAAAAAAACACAACAAAAAAAACATGGTAGTTCCAGGGTAAATGTAAAAAAAAAACATGGTAGTTCCAGGGTAAATGTAAAAAAAAAAAAAAAAAAACATGGTAGTTCCAGGGTAAATGTAAAAAACAAACAAAAAAAACATGGTAGTTCCAGGGTAAATGTAAAAAAACATGGTAGTTCCAGGTTAAATAAAAAAAAAAAAAACACAAAAAAACACAACAAAAAAAACATAGTTCCAGGGTAAATGTAAAAAAAACCCCAAAAAACATGGTAGTTCCAGGGTAAATGTAAAAAAAACAAACATGGTAGTTCCAGAGTAAATGTAAAAAATTTTTTTTAAAACATGGTAGTTCCAGGATAAAAAAAAACATGGTAGTTCCAGGGTAAAAAACATGGTAGTTCCAGGATAAAAAAAAAAACATGGTAGTTCCAGGGTAAAAAACATGGTAGTTCCAGGGTAAAAAACATGGTAGTTCCAAGGTAAAAAACATGGTAGTTCCAGGATTAAAAAAAACATGGTAGTTCCAGGGTAAAAAACATGGTAGTTCCAGGGTAAAAAACATGGTAGTTCCAGGGTCAATGTAAAAAAAACAACATGGTAGTTCCAGGGTAAATGTATATATATATATATTAGGGCTGTCCCCGACTATGGATTTTCATAGTCGAATCAGAATCATCATGTCTTGCCTATAGTCGACTTAATAGTCGAATCATGTGTATGGGGGCGGGGCTTTAATGTTTCAAAACCGCGATGTACAGAAAATCACACAAAGATATAGAAGAAAATGTATAAAAACATTTTGGATCAATAAAACTAAGAACTCCAGAAAGGCACACTGCAGACAGGATTTGCATTTCACATGCAAATCAAATTAAATCGGCTAAATTACCTGTGCAAGCAGGCCAGCCTACAGCACAACATCGATGCACCGAAAAAATAAACAATTAATTTACTCAATTAAATTAGAACAGAATATACCTTTCTAATAAATAAAAATACAAAACGAAATAAATCAGAATCACAAGATGAGCAAATGTGTGCAAAATGCCTAAAGTGCAGAGGAACATATATTCAAAACACAAGCCACAAATAGTTAGATTAGATAACCCTGACAGATTAATAAATAAAATACAAATAAAGAAATTATTAAAATAACGATAGTTGCCAGAATTTTCAACTTTGTCTTTTTAACTGCAGAAACAACAATAAATGCTAAACTGGAGAGGCAGTCTTTTTAGCTAAAAATGTTCACAGCATCCAAAAATCAAATTAGAACCGGCTGAAAAGTTTTGAAATCACTTGTACCCTACCTGATCGAGAGAACAAACCAGTCTTTCACTCTGACTGTGTCCGTTGGAGTCTTTTCAAATTGTGCGCGCATTCTAACGTGAAACCCAGTCTATGCGTGAAACGTGTAAACGTTGGCCGGCAGAAGTGCGATTATGGTTTTCCTGATGCTAAATCCAGCCTTGGAGAATATCCTTTCTGATGGTGTACATCCACACTTTAGATTTTCTTATCCCAGACATTGTTAAAGATTTAAATCCTTGCCGCGAAGACGCTCCTCTGTCGGTCACGGATTGAAAGTGAAACTTAAATCTGTCGCGGGGTGTTTGGATTTATTCACGCACGTTAAAAATAGCTTCTTTCTTTGCACATTTTTATATACAGCATTATCATAATAGGCTGAATATTAACGACATAAAAGCTAGTTCTATGTGAAATCAGACACTGAGCGCCCTCATATAGCCAAAGTGGCATGATCCTCATTTCATAACACCTCTGCGAAGATTCGACCGTGAGATCGGTAGTCGAATCAGGCTCCTCCTATCGAAGCATCGAATCTTCGACTATTCGGGGTCACCCCTAATATATATATATATATATATATATATATAAAATCATGGTTAATGTTTCGTGGTAAATGTAAAAATCATAGTAGTTTCATAGTAAATGTAAAAACATGGTAGTTTCAGGGTACTTTTTGGTACCAATTTTTGTAAGTGTGTGTTATTTATGACAGAGAGTCTCTGTCTCTTGTTCTCACACACACACACACACAATCAAACTGCAAAACAGGAAACAGAACAGAGGAATGCCGTGTGCTAGGAAAAGCACAGACCTGTGGGCCGTGTGTGTGTGTGTTTATGCAGTGATTTTGATTGATTTTCTTCATTAATTTCCCTCTTCCTGTCATAGTTCATTTTTCTCATGGCTGTCTGTCAGCGGTCGCCCGGAGCAGCTCCAATTATAATACACCACTGAGGAGGAGTGCTTTGAGCCCGGTTTAGGGAAATAAATCTGACAAAAATGATCATTAACTCACCGTCATCTTGTTACAAACCCGGATGGCTTTCTTTTTCCATGGAGCACAAAAGAAGACATTTATCTGAATGTTCACGCTGCTCTTCTCATAGTGAATGTGAAGCGAAACATCTCCATTCATCTTCCTCGTAGAACATCCTGCAGGTTTCAAACGACATGGCGGTGAGAAAATGATTAGAAATGTCATTTTGGAGGGAATTATTCCTGAGATGTTTTGCTGCAGGATCTTTATGTAATGTTCACAGATGGAAAGAAAATGAGAAGTGAGACATCAAATTGAGAAATCAACAGAGAAAGACACAAACAGATGGAAGGAGTAAAATTAACTGTGTGTGTCTCTGCTCATGTAATTGCTGGACTGTTTTAAAGATGGAAGGTTCACATTTTTAATGTTTTATTTATATTTTAAATATTTTAGGTATATATATATGCTTTATATAATTTAATTTTTTATATATATTGTTTATATTATTTAATATTATATAAATAATATTTCTTTCATTGGAATATTATATTTTTTCACCATTTCCCATTGGAATATTTACAAGAAGTACTGTGGTAGTAATATGGTACTTTGAAATATAAAATGGTTCTTCTAACATGATACTTTCAAAAGTACCATGATACTGTTTTTTTTTAGATTGCAGTGAAATGAAATATAAGTAGCGACGGATGTTTTCTTCCATATTGTGAAACGTTTGAGTGTAACAAATTATCGAAAAGAAAACATGTTGTGTGGGGACTTGCTGCTATGCATCGGTTGTTGATAAGATGTTGATATGTGGGCGTGGCACTCAATAAGGGGGCGGAGTTTAAGCGGGCTCGGTGATTGGAGAAGTCCTGCTTACATCATCAGAGAGAAGTCTATTGTTTTTATTGGAATTTTGATTCAAAATTACGAGGTTAAAATGCGAAGAACAAAAACGAAACATGCATGGATGAATTGTTTGCGATAAGATCTATAACATGCATTTAGGAAATAAACCGCTATATAATGTTTTTTGTTATTATTTAAATCAGCATGACAGCAGTGCACAAATATTACCATCATGCATACATATTTATTTCAGTGAAGTCATTATTTTGTTTTCCTAGGACCATTATGATTTTTCTTTAAAAAAAAGCATGATTCACTTTCTTTTTCATTTTGCGTATCTTGCATCCTGCGAATACATCATATTACAGAAGTAAACTGCTGTTTCATGAAGATTTTAATGAACTCTGAATCATAAATGTGTCTCAGATTCTCAGGTGATGTTCAGTGTGTGTGTTTAATGGGTCTCTCGTGAAACACACACACACAGGGCCTGATGCGAGTGCGTCACCACTCTACTCGCCATTGTATCGCTCCATCTCTGCTCATTTTCAACGTTGATGCAACGCTGATGAAATCTAATGCACAGGTTCTCTCGCTCACACACACAATGATGTAAACCCGCTGTAAACTCAGCGCTCGCAGTTTCAGGGGGGATTAGAGTTGAAATCTCCGAGCTCTGAGCGGCGACCTGCTCTTCTGTCTCAGATGAAAGTTTAATGTGTGAGTGTCAGTGTGCAGTCGTGATGTGACAGTCTCCACCCCCGCTGCGCTCCCCTGAGAGGTCAAAGGTCACCTGACATCACTTCCACCCACACCTGACCTCGTTTCCTCCATCTGTTTTCGGCAACCGAAGAAACGCTGGCTTTCTCAGAGCTCACGTCAAGTAGATGCTTTTGTACTCATTAGCAGACGCACAGGTTCGTTCTGATGAATTCCCTGAAGAATTCCTTTAAGTTGCTGTTTACAGTAATGGAAAATATAACGGCAGTCAATGGGGCAGGTGTAGCAAACATGAAGTTTGTGTATTTGTGAAAGCGCTCGTATTAATTATTACAGGGTTCCCATGGGTTCTTGAAATCCTTGAAAGTTTGTGAATCTGAAAAAAAACAAAATTCAAGGCCCTGGACAGTTTTGGAAAATAAACACACACATACTTGAAAGTGCTTGAATTTATTTTGTGCAAGAAGTTTTCTGGGGAAAAATTCCATATTATTCCCTCAGGTCCGCTAATGTGTTATTTCGCCAACACTTCGTGGCCTATGCATACTGGCTTGCTTGATTTACGTTAGTTATGCGCATTTACGCGTTACGTTAAAGCTGCAGTCCGCAGTTTTTCCTCTTTGTCGCCATCTCTGTTCGAAATCTGCAATTGCAGTTATTCGCGGAATTGTCAGCTTTACGTGGGTTGTGCCTCGGCACGGCACAGCGCGGATGAATCCACTGCTTTGAGGACAATGCGGCTGTCAATCACCGCCGGTGTGGAGACTGTCATTCGCAATCACAGATTCTACTTTTTGGGAAGTATGACCAACATAAGAATTTTCACAGATAAATGTCGTCTGAACAAGTAACATCCACTTTTGTTCTGAGCAATTAAGGGGAAAAAAGCATTGCAGTAAATCGCGCTGATTAAATCTAACGCAACTCAGCTTATCATATCACATCAAACCATGCAAATTATACTTAATTCTCAAATTGTTAATGTTAACGACATCAGCATTGCGTGACTACATTTAATGCCCTTCCGATATTTCTCCTTGTATCCGCATGGGCCGGTTGCAGTCTCTTTTTTCCGAAGTCGGAAGTGTTTTGCGTTTTACAACGGGTGAATCTCCTGGTGATTGTCGTTTGAACCTTTCTGGATCCGCCATCAAACTGATAAGTTTAATTATATCAAGTGCTGTGAGAAAAGGCTATAAATCTCCACCTCCAGCATCCTCACACTCATAGCCGACTAGCCGAGACTCTTCTTTATGTGGACAGATGTGACGTAATGACGAGTTAAAAACATTATTACAAGCTTACCGTTTTGAATCGAGCTACGGCAAGCATAGTGTTGAACACTGGCTGGTTATGTACTTGCTCAAAAATGTATTTTGGATAATTTTTAACCCAAAAAAGTTACGGACTGCAGCTTTAAGCAACACTAAATAACTTTTTTTTACCTTAAAATAATGTTTCCAAAATGGTTTCAGTGGTTTATCAAGTCGTAACAGGGTGAACGGCACTTCTGCATCCTATATCTGCTATAACTGCACTATGCAAGTTTGCCAGATCGTGTCGCGTTTCTGTAGTTCGAATGAGACATAAGAAACTACAAATGTGACTTGCTTTACGGTAAGCGTTACAGTAGTTATTATTTAGTTTTTCTTCGTTTCTGATGTCGCAATACATCATACTTTCATGAAATCATGCAACATACTCTACCTTGTCTCTGGACATCGTTATTTCCAAAGCTGATGCTAGATAAACAGCGAGCGTGCGTGACGGTAGGCTAAACTATCTACGACAGCGGTAATGGACAATTCCGCTTCCAGCCTGTAGGGGGACCGAAGAGGAAAAGTTCTTTAGTGTTGCTTTGTGTTGTTCGTTGCCACGCTGTTCACGCGCACACACAACTACTACGATGGAACCTCAACGTTTCATGCAAAAGTTAATATCAAATCATTTTAGAAAACAGTAAAGGGTGTACCGTGTAAACTTATGCAACAGCAGCGTAACACCTGTGCAGTTCAGCGTTTCAAGCCACTTTTGATTTATTTTATTTTGTATTTTATTTATTTTTATTTATTATTTGTTTGTTTGTTTTATGGTGATTTTGGTACTAGCTACACTCAACCTAAAGCTGAACAATCGCTGTTATATTCAGAGATTTGATAATGTTGTTTGTTTGTTTGTGTTATTAAATGATAATAATAAAAATAAAAATACTCAGAACAATACAATGAGACATAATGTTCAAAGTAAAAATACAGAGTAACTAAAGTAAAGTAAAATAAACCTAAAACAGTGCCAGAGGACAAGAACTAAATTATAACAAACAAAAGAAAAAGGTGCTACTTTATACAATATGCTTACAATGCTATACGCTCTAAGTGCCTTTTTACTTGCGCAATTACACAAAACAGAACAATAAAGCTTGAGATCATGTTTAAAGCAGGATCCGTAGCATCTCTGCGGCGTACAGTCGGTCGTTACGCATCGTCATCACTGTCCTGCGTTCTCATTGGTTCGCTGGCATATGGGGGACTTAATGCGCGCCAGATCTCGATCAACGAAAATCATGTTGTGTTTGATACAAACTAGACTAAATCAAGTGAAATCATTTTATTTTCTCCTTAGGGAAATGAGTCTGTCTGTGTTTGTTAAAGTCATCAATTTGCATTATTCCAACTTATTTAAAAAAAAGAATTTCGATATTGTTACTTACATTTATTCTAATGATATTTTACTTGTAATAGGCTACTAATATTTATTAGCTATATTATAATTATTTTTAATTCTTAAAGTCCCTCTGTGGTGAAAATCCAGCTTTTAATGTTGTTTATGTGTCTATGTGGTGTTTTTAATATGCCATAAGACAAACTCATGTGTAAATTCATAAGTCGACAGCATTGCTGAGTATTTTGTGAACCAAAGACAGTCTCAAAAACACGCTTTGAAATCGCTGGTGTTTCTGACGTCACAAACTACCTTGTAACCAATCAGATCAACGTGTGATCGTCAACCAGTGGATCTCTGAGCTGAGCGAGTGAGTGGAGGCGGGGCTCATTTGCATAATTTTAGAACTGTGCATACTAAATGAGGCAAGGCTGTCGAGTTACAGTCAAGATATTTTTAAGGTATGAAGAAGGATTATTTTTTTTAAATATGTAATTTTGGTGATCAAAAATGAGTTTTAAGGGATACAATTATTGATTACAGGGGGACTTGAAGGAGTCATATTTTACATATCAAAGAGACAAACACAACCATGATAAACATGACAAATGCAGTTTATTTTGGTGCTTTTTATGACACTGTACATGTGGAAAACTCCTCATATCTGACAGGATCAACGGCGCGAGACGGACTCTCCTCCACAGACTGCTTTAAGAGAATCATTGGTTTCATTTCACGTGTCCTGAAGTGTAATAAAAGCGCTTTAAAAGCCTCGTAATTAAAGGCTAAATCCACAGTCAACAACACCCGTCTCGGCGGCGTATCGCTCCCGCTGAACGAGTGCATTAAACCCCGATCAGGGAACAGAGGAACCCGCAGACTGAAGAGGATCATCACACACACACACACGCTGAACCCAGAACATCATGTCCTACACACCTCTGAATAAATAGGCTATGCATGACAAATATAACAGTTGGCGTTTGATTATAATGAAGCGCTTTTATTGGCTGATGAAACATCGACAGATCACTGTAACTTTGTTTTCTTGACAAGAACATGTCCAGGTGATATTTAACACACACAAAAAAAAAAAAAATAAATACAAATATTTTGCTCCCCATTTTTAGGATCATTAAATCAAATCCTAATCAGGAAAAAAATGCTGAAATTTAAAAAAAAAGATTAACATATAAAATATACGTAATGATGATATTTATGTTCTGCCATCACAAAAAAAAATACGATTCTCTAAATCATATTGAAACACTTTCTAATGCTAACGACTTATATAACAATGAGCAAATTTCAGGTAACGATGATGACTTAATAAATATGAGTTTCTAATACAAATATGTCATGATAATGAGTATCTTTCCTGTAAAAGTGATTTAACACATCAATGAGTAACTTTCTTGAAATGACAATAATTGCATTGAACATCGAACATCTCATAATGAGAAACTAAGTTTTTGTTATGAGACGTTATTTCATTATTAGAGTCTCTCATTATTATGAGACATGATCGAAAAAATTCTCCCCTAAATAAAATTGAGAAACTTTCTCATATTTATGAATAAATGAGACACTGAGCTATAACTATGAAAAAGTTTCTCATTATTATGCGCATTTTTCTGAATAAGCAGACTGCAAATTCAGACCTAAAGTCGGGCTTCTTTATTTTTCTTTCTTAATATTTTAGGGTGAACTGGACATGTTTTTATGAGATTCACTTTAATAAGACCTTTGATCAGACAAGAAAGAGAATATGAACACAAAACCCACATGCAACAGCACGATCACAGTTATAAAAAGACAAAGACATTTCTTTTAATAAATAACACTGGATTAGATCGGATTGGCGAAGGATCCGCCCCCTCGGGGAGCTCTGACTTCTGATTGGTCTCAGAGAGCAAAAGCCTCATTAATATTAATTTTTACATTCCATTGGTGAGTTCCATGTGACTTTCTTTACTGGACACAATAACATCTGACATCAAGAGTAAAACAGAAACAGAGAAAGCTACATATCAAAGTCTCCCAACGCTCTGTGTGTGTGTGTGTGTGTGTGTGTGTTTGTGTGTGTGTGTCTTGTGTTATGAAAAGGCTTTGTGTTTATGTGGAGGCATGACCTGAAGATTATACGTCTGACTGGAGTGCAGTGACAGAGTGTGTGTGTGTTCATCGCGGTGGTCTGGACTGACACACACAGTCACATCTCTCATGATGCTGCAGGTAAATCTCCTCCAGAACCCAGTGAGTGTGTGTTCTCTTCCTGTAGAAATTCGACCCCGGGGAAAACTTCAGCACCTGAAGACACACACACACACATTCAATATTTAATGATCATTTTTTAACTATAAAAGCTATATTTAAAAATCAAATTTAGAAAAAAAAAAAAAAGTCATTTTTGACCGACATGCAAAAGATAATATTTAAATTTTCATTATTTAATAATCTTATTTTTTATTATTTTTTATTTTTCAATGAAATGATTGTTCTGTATTTTAGATGAATAATGTTTTTTTTATGTAATATTTTGTATTTCTGAGGGATTTTATGGTATTAAATTATATTTACGCTGTATTTATAATCCATTCATTCACTTTTTGCGCATAGACGTAAAAAAATTATTTCCAACTTAAACTGTCATAAATCTTGAACGCTTCAGAGCGACAGACTTCAGTTTGATCTCTTTTCAAAGACGACACATGACAGATTATTGCTGGAGTGAAAAAAAGTTGAAAAAGTGAACGTGAAAAAAATATATACAAATTTACATTTATTGTTATGAAAAATGCGCATTTTACATGAAAAATATATTTTCCAAAACACGTTTTACTCTTAAACTGAGAAAATCAAACCCATAAATCTAAATTAGTTGTGCTCCAGATTTGAGGTTGATATCTCAAGAAATGAGCTTTCAGTGAGATGTTGTTCGGCTGCAGTACCAAACGCTTCCACTAGAGGAAACTCGTCTCACATTCGTTTCCAATGCGTCATTTTTGACCGCGAGGAGCACTTCACCATTTCACATTTTTGAATAATGTCCATGATTTATTTTATTTATTTTTGTTCACACACAGCAAGTGCGAAAACCTTTACCAAGTTTTGTACCATTTCGATGAAGTAAAAAAAAAAAAAAAACACACAAAAATGTTCGGTCTAAAACGACAGAACGGCACCAGTAATAGTGCATTAAAAAATATGCACAACCTTTCAAAGCAATGCTCTGGGTTCATTACAAACTCTATCAGCATCAATAAATAAATAAAACAGTTGATCTGTGGTCATCAACTTTATGTTGCGACAATCATTTCCATTTGTTTACAGTAAATGAGTTAACCAGATCAATTAGCATGGAAGGTTACACTTTATTTTAAGGTGTCATTGTTACAGTGTAATTATATATTTAAGTACTGAGCAATATTAATGACCTACATGTACTTACTATAGGGTTAGGGTTTGGTTGAGGGTTAGTTGCATGTAATTTACTGTTATTACTACGGTAAGTACATGTAACGACACTAAAATAAAGTGTTACCGCATGAAATAATGAAAAATACTTCTAAAAGATTTATTAATCTTAGTTAACTCCTGGCAGGGAAAGAGTTAATGTCAATATATTATTAAAATCATGGGGTTGTGTCTGTTCATATTATTTAATAGACTTAAATTGATGAACTATTTATTCATTTATTAATCCTTGTTCACATTAATTAGCAAAAATACAACTAGAAAATGTATTGCTCATTTGTAGTTAATGTTAGATAATGCGCTAACTGGCTAACAAAATAAAAAATTCCCATTGTGCTTGTAAATGAGTTTAGATGAGTTTTGCATGCATTACTGTAACTACGACTTCTGCTTTCTGTAATTAAAAATCTGCATGATCTTCTGCTGATGGATATCAGGAATCATCCGCTGTTAAACTCGTCATTATCTTCCGGATTACAGTATTTATTCTTCACAGTAATAACTGAAGCACACACTGATGACACTGATGATATCTGGAGACTCGAGATGTTCGCTCGATCACGGCCGGAAGTGGACCAGATTTATTCTGAGATTTGTCTTCATTGATTCGCTTTCTAATCGATATCTGTCCTTGACCTTTAACCTCTGGATGCCTCGTGTTCTGTACTGAAGCTCATATATCGTGTGTGTGTGTGTGTGTGTGTGTGTGTGTGTGAGAGAGAGTGAGTGAGCATGTGTGTGAGAGAGTGAGTGCGCACGTGTGTGTGTGTGTGTGTGTGTGTGTGTGTGTGTGTGTGTGTGTGTGTGTGTGTGAGAGAGTGAGTGTGCACGTATGTGTGTATGTGTGTGTGTGTGTGAGAGAGTGTGTGTGTGTGTGTGTGTGTGTGTGTGTGTGTGTGTGTGTGTGTGAGAGAGTGAGTGAGCATGTGTGTGAGAGAGTGAGTGCGCACGTGTGTGTGTGTGTGTGTGTGTGTGTGTGTGTGTGTGTGTGTGTGTGTGTGTGTGTGTGTGTGAGAGAGTGAGTGTGCACGTATGTGTGTATGTGTGTGTGTGTGAGAGAGTGTGTGTGTGTGTGTGTGTGTGTGTGTGTGTGTGTGTGTGTGTGTGTGTGTGTGTGTGTGAGAGAGTGAGTGTGCACGTATGTGTGTATGTGTGTGTGAGAGAGAGTGTGTATGTGTGTGTGAGAGAGAGTGCGTGTGTGTGTGTGTGCAGTTGTGGTGGTCTCGCATTAGTCAGCACTGACAGCTGGAGCCAATCACATTTAGCAGATGTTGCCGTGGGTAACCGTCTGTTATTCTACCCAATGAACGTGTCCTGACGGCTCTGTGACAGCTGTCAATCACCGGGTCATGCTGATGTCAGCCTGCAGATTACAGAAACTAGGACTCCCAGAATGCCTCAAATGTCCCATGAGGCTTCACTCAGATCCTCAACACTAGACTGGGTTCAGGCTGAAGATTACTGAAGTCTGTGTCTAATTGTGTTAATAACTGATTAGTTAATAGATCATTTATAGTTAATAGTTAATTTAATTAAAAGTTAATAGAGTTAAACAGAATAGCTGACAGCTTTATACACTACCTCTCATTTCATTGGTAGTTAAAGAAACCGTTGTATATTATACATTTTTTGTAGAAAATATTTTATGTAATATAATAAATATATTATTAAATTTAATTATAAATATTTTAATTAATTATGCCAGTGATGACCTCATTTACCACGTGTTACCCAAAAAACAACTTATTTGGGGGAAAATAAAACCACAGATGAGTTTGTAGTTTTGTGTGTGTGTGTGTGTGTGTGTGTGTGTGTGTGGAGCTGATAAGGACAGAGAGGAACACACACTTTACTTGCTCAGACTCCACAGAAAAAAAACACTCCCATTTTGCCACACACACTTCAACATGTTTAACCTCCGACTTTTACTTTATTCATACTTGAGCACATTATCCAGTATCTGTATTTTTTTGTATTCGGTTTTACTTTATTTGAAGGTGTTTTTGTTAGTGTAAAGGGCCTTACACACCGGGACGAATATCGGCGCGCGTTATTCGCCAGCGTTTTTCAACGCGTTTTTTGTGTTCACACCCAAGCGATTTTCGCTGACGATGAGCCGAGTGAACATGCAAATTCATTCCCTGACATTAGATGGCGCGATTGTCAAACGTTCGTGGGAAAAAGTTACAAGCCTATGTACATGAAAGACAAAATGAAACTCACCATCAAGGCCCATTTGCTCTGCAACACCACTCCAAAACAGTTCTCTTTTATCAAGATTTTTGTAGTCGCGTTTGTCATATAGTTCTTTATGTTCCGACACCAACGAGGCCAGCAGCTCTACATTCATCTTGCCTTGCATCTTCCTCGTCTTATTTCTTCCCAGCAGTGTAGACGCTATCTTCTTCGCCTGTATGTGTGCTCGGCAAGACCGTTTTGTGTTTGAGCGCCCCCAAGTTGTGTTTTACTGTAACTTCAGAAGCTCCAGACATGTGAGCAAAAGCGCCAATCTCATTGGTCGGATAGTTTTTGACGCGGCGCGTCAAACCAAAAAAACGAACCCGAGGCGTTTTTTAAAAAATGACGCTTTTACGCGTGGCGTTTTTCGCGTCGGTGTGCACACTCACATTGGCGCCCTTTGTTTAGTCACGAGGCGTTAAACGTCGGCGAATATCGCGCGCGAAATTCGTCCCGGTGTGAACAGGCCTTAATTCTACAGTTAATTACTGAGTAATATTAATAAACAACATGACCCTATAGGTTAGAATCTGCTTTAGATTTAGTTGCTTGTAATTATGTGTAATGCGTGTGATAAGGACACTGGAAAATAAAGTGTTACCAAGTACTTTTATGTTGGGAAAATATACTTGACTACATTCTGAAGCACAATATTGTACTTTTTGCTCATGAAAACCTATTGTACCGCAAAATTAGATTCTTTTCAGTGAACCTGTTGGTGAATCGCACTGAACGATTCATTTGCGAGTCGGACTGAACCGGTTGCAGCTGTTCTCCAGTCAACAACTGATTCACTGATTCAATGGTTCAGTCAGAGTGACTCTTCAAAATAAGCCAAGAACCACGATGATGTCACTGGAGCTGAATCAACACTGAACTGAATTGAGCTGAATAATGAAACTATAGTCTTAAATGCACTTGACTACATTCTGAAGCATAATATTGTACTTTTTACTCATAAAAAGTAAAAACCTATTGTACCGCAAAATTTGATTCTTTTCAGTGAACCTGTTGAATCGGTTGGTGAATCGCACTGAACGATTCATTTGAATCAACACTGAACTGAATAGAGCTGAATAATGAAACTGTGGTCTTTCTACAGCTGCTATACAGCAGAATTTGAATCAGTGCAATTTCTATTGTATAAAGCGCTATAAAAAAAATTAAAGGTGACTTGAGTTATTCGTCCACCACTGGACTCGACCAATGATGTGAGTTTGTGGGCGGGACTACATGTTTGACTGACCAATGGCAGATGGAGGGACAGACAGACAGACAGACAGACAGACAGACAGACAGATAGATAGATAAACAGACAGACGCTATAAAAAGGTGACGAGTTCTTCATCCACCACTGGAAGTGAGTTTGTGGGCGGGGCTACATGTTTGACTGACCAATGGCAGATGGAGGGAGTGTTTGGGTAAACCCGAAGCAGTGCATTGTGGGATACCTCGTGCAGTTTCTTGACAGTTTTCCCGGCACTGCAGCTGCAGGAGTTCCAGTTGTCGGTCCCGCAGGCGCAGTTCCCGCCGCAGCGCTGGACCAGGAGGCATCGTGGGAAGAACACGGCGTTGGTGGCCTTCAGCTCCTCGCGCAGGTTGACCGAGAAGTTTCTCGGAGTGCAGCTGTACTGCTTCACGTCATCGTAGAGGCGGTCCAGATCCACTGAGAGACAGAGACGAGAGTTTAACACATCGGAACATAACGAAGGTGTGCAGAGAGACTGTTAGAGCACAGCAAACTCATCCTGATCACGTGATCCTGTACTCTCGGCAAAGCTATTCAAAAGCTACTGTGTCTTAACTTTGTCAGGGCTGCAAGGTCATTGTGTGTGTGTGTGTGTGTGTGTGTGTGTGTGTGTGTGTGTGTGTGAGTGTGTATTTTGCAAACAACATTCCAGTGTGCGTTTTTTTTTCTTTCTTCTCACTTATGACTCACATAATCACAATCTGTTCTGGATGGACAGAGCGGAAGGAGGTATAGATGAAGAGACGGGAGGAAATCACCTCCGTCTGCCTCATAAAACACCAGTGAATGGTTAACAGTGTCTGTCTCTGCTGTGTGTGTGTGTGTGTGTGTGTGTGTGTGTGTGTGTATGTGTGTGATAGAGGGTGTGTGAGTGTGTGTGTATGTGTGTGTGAGAGAGGGTGTGTGTGTGTGTGTGAGTGTGTGTGTGAGAGAGAGAGAGAGACTCACGCTTGTGTTTGTGGTCGCTGTGGTAAGTTTGTGGTCTGTAGTGTGTGTGTGTGTGTGTGTGTGTGTGTGTGTGAGTGTGTGTGTGAGAGAGAGAGAGAGAGAGAGAGAGAGAGAGAGAGAGACTCACGCTTGTGTGTGCGCTCGCTGTGGTAAGCTCGTGGTCTGTAGTGTGTGTGTGTGTGTGTGAGAGTGTGTGTGTGTGAGAGAGAGAGAGAGAGACTCACGCTTGTGTTTGTGGTCGCTGTGGTAAGTTTGTGGTCTGTAGTGTGTGTGTGTGTGTGTGTGTGTGTGTGTGTGTGTGTGTGTGTGTGTGTGTGAGTGTGTGTGTGAGAGAGAGAGAGAGAGAGAGAGAGAGACTCACGCTTGTGTGTGCGGTCGCTGTGGTAAGCTCGTGGTCTGTAGTGTGTGTGTGTGTGTGTGTGTGTGAGAGTGTGTGTGTGTGAGAGAGAGAGAGAGAGACTCACGCTTGTGTGTGCGGTCGCTGTGGTAAGCTCGTGGTCTGTAGTGTGTGTGTGTGTGTGTGTGAGAGTGTGTGTGTGTGTGAGAGAGAGAGAGAGAGACTCACGCTTGTGTGTGCGGTCGCTGTGGTAAGCTCGTGGTCTGTAGTGTGTGTGTGTGTGTGTGTGTGTGTGTGTGTGTGTGTGTGTGTGTGTGTGAGAGTGTGTGTGTGAGAGAGAGAGAGAGAGAGACTCACGCTTGTGTGTGCGGTCGCTGTGGTAAGCTCGTGGTCTGTAGTGTGTGTGTGTGTGTGTGTACAGCTGCTCCAGGTCCTCCTGCCAGGTGAAGGGGTTCAGGTGTCTCAGTAACTCCTCCACGGTGCTCACGCTCGCGATCTCGTTGTCCAGCGCGGACGCAGAAAGAGGAGAATCCGTCCCGGATAACCCAACAAGATCCTACAGGAACACACACACACACGAGACGACGGATGAACACACTCACGCTTCTGCATCAAAGAGCAGCGTCAACATCCTGATCAACATCTGAGAGTTACTAAACACAAACTACTGAGTTGGTAACAGTAACTTGAGTTACGTAATCAGATTACTTTTTCAAGTAACTAGTGAAGTAATGCATTTTCTGTAAAGATGCTTTGATTATGTAACTCAAGTTACTTGTAATGAGTTAATTTAATTAAATTCACATTTATTTGTATAGCGCTTTTCACAATACACATCATTTCAGATTACTTTTTAAAGTAACTAGTAAAGTAATGCATTACTTTTAAAATTTACAACAAAATATCTAAGTTACTTTTTCAAATAAGTAATGCAAGTTACTTTGTTTTCCCCATTTATTGACTAACAGAAGTGCATAGTGTGTGTGTGTGTGTGTGTGTGTGTAAACACGATGGTTATTGTAGTTCTAGACTAAATGTGAGCGTGCATTTACTCCTCTCACTTGCACAAAAAAAGATTCAATATTCCTCAAAATGATTAAAATCAGTGAAATGCAGAACCAGAATACCATGCAAATCTCCAATAACTAAATATGTCAAATAAAACATACATTTTTATGCATTTAATCTCACTTTGTTGACCAATGTACTTGCTCCTGACCTTCGATGATTCAGTTGATTTTTTTTGTTTTTACTGGTAAAGTGTTAAACTTTTTTCTCCTGCATCTTCCGTTATCCAGAATTACAGCAGAATCTGCATTTCCTTCAGCCTGAGGCTCATTATTTCACTTTTGGAGTGAAAGGGTCTTTACATTTGCCCACAAATAGAACTTTTTTGTTATATATAAAAAATAAATAATAAAAAAAGCCTAGCCCAGGTGAAAAAAAAAAAAACAACAACAGCAAAAGCAACATAATGCATTACTTTTCTAAAAAAGTAACTAAGTACATGGTTCCCACACCTTGGTTAACTTCAAATTCAAGGACCTTTCAAGGACTTAATGTGGGGACACATTTCAAGTGAGAGCGAGGTTACATTGTGTTAGTTCGTAAGACACATTGTTACAGTTTTCATGTGTTTCAGTTTTTCTTGCCTCATGGGTTTACATTACCTTAACAAGCATTCTTTGTAATCTTCTTTGGTGAGTCAAATATCTTGAAACTTGCATTTTCCAGGCATCACGTTTCAGCGATTTTTCAGCCTATTTTTGCAATGTTTCCCGGTGTGTCTGTGAAACGTTGAGGTACCATCGTAGTAGTCTCGTGTGCGCGTGAACGTCACGGCAACCAGAGGTGTCAAAAGTATTCACATTCATTACTCCGGTAGAAGTATATATACTAGGGTTTAAAAAGACTTCTGTAGAAGTTGAAGTATCAACTCAAGCTTTTTACTCAAGTTAAAGTATAAAAGTACTTGTTTCAAAACTACTTAAAGTATAAAAGTAAAAGTAATGTAAGGAAAAAAATGCAATTAACTCAGAAAAATAATTACTCCAGTAAAGTATAGATACCCCAAATTTCTACTTAAGTAAGGTAACGAAGTATTTGTACTTCGTTACTTGACACCTCTGACGGCAACGTACAACACAAAGTACCTCACGGGGGAAACACTAATAATTATAAATGAGCGTAACTAACGTAAATCAAGCAAGCTAGTATGCATAGGTCACGAAGTATTGGCGAAATAACACATTGGAGGACCGGAGGGAATAATATGGAATTTTTTCCAGAAAACTTCTTGCACAAAATAAATTCAAGCACTTTCCAGTACCTTTCCAGGGCCTTGAGTTTTATTTTTTTAGATTCACAAAGTTTCAAGGACCCGTGGGAACCCTGTAAGTAATGCAATTAGTTACTTTTTAAGGGAGTAACGTAATATTGTAATGCATTACTTTTCAAAGTAACTTTCCCCAACACTGGTTGGTAATACTTACTGATGTCACTGTGACGGCTTCCCAGTTGGTCATAGATGCGAGAGGTGAGCTGTCCTGAAAAACAGATTTCAAACTTTAGTTTCATTAATTTTTCACAGAAACGTTGGTATTCATTGAGCATCAGTGCCGGAGGAACTCTGGGAAAGTCATTATCTGCTCTGATAAATCCTGTGTTGAAACACTCCTGACATTCAGCAGCACAAACACAATCACACTCAGCAAACGCTCGGATTACACCCATCACTCATGATGTCATCGTGAGGGGGCGGAGCTACGGGCATCACAGCGCTGGCATTTAAAACCAGCGGTAAACGTCAACGCTAAAGGTGAACGTTATACAACACGAATTAACAAGGCCATCAATCCACAAGTCCACAGTTACACACCGATAATGAAGAGAGAGAGAGAGAGAGAGAGAGAGAGAGATGGACAGAACTAACCTTAAACTTCGTCAGGTGGACGAGGGAAGTTTATTTGGACAGACCCTCGAGCAAGTCTACTCAGAGCCATAGACCACAATGCACCATGATTGTGACATCACAGCAGATCGCACTATACCTCAAAGAATTTGCTGACTTTCTATCAGAGGCTGGCTGCAGATAAAGTCCTAATTGCTGGTGATTTTAATATACATATAGATAATGAAAAAGATGCACTGGGAATGGCATTTAAAGAGATTTAGACAACACGTGTCAGGACCTACTCATTGTCGTAATCATACTCTAGATCTAATATTATCACATGGAATGGATGTTGATGCCGTTGAAATTCTGCAGCAGAGCGATGACATCTCAGATCATTATCTAGTCTCGTGTAAACTTCATTTAGTCAAGGCTGCAAAGCCGACTCCGTGTTAGAAATATGTTAGACCTGTCACTTCTGCCACTAAAGATTGCTTTATCAATAATCTTCCTGATCAGTTTCATCATCTCAGCATCCCGGATAGCTTAGAAGAACTCGATATTGTGACAGAAACTCTTTTCCAGCACTTTAGACACAGTTGCTCCGTTGCGCTTAAAGAAGATTAAAGAAAATAGTCCAACGCCGTGGTACAACGAGCAGCCAGAAAAATGGAGCGCAACTGGAAGAAAACAAAACTAGAGGTATTTCGCATTTCATGGAAAGAGAGCACGATAGCATACAGAGAGGCCTTAAAAGCTGCTAGATCTGCTTATTTTTCAACCCTATTAGAAGAAAATAAACATAATCCTAGGTATTTATTTGAAACGGAGGCTAAACTAACGAAAAATAAAGCTTCAAGCCCAGAAGTTTCCAAGCAGCACAGCAGTAATGACTTTATGAACTTCTTCACTTATAAGATTGATAATATCAGGGAGAAAATTATAACTATGCAACCGTCTACTACAGTATCGCATCAGGCAGTGCATTGTAGTCTTCCTGAGGAAAAATTTGATTCGTTCGTTGCTATAGGAGAGGAAGAATTTACTAAACTCGTTAAATCATCTAAATCTACAACATGTATGTTAGACCCTATACCGACTAAGCTACTGAAAGAGATGCTTCCAGAGGTCATAGATCCTCTTCTTAATATCATTAATTCATCTTTGTAATTAGGATACGTTCCAAAAACTTTTAAGCTGGCTATGATTAAACCGCTTGTTAAAAAAACGCAACTTGATCGTACAGAATTAGAAAGGGCAGATTCGAGATCGGCCTATAATTCACTGTCAAAGATACTAGAAAAGGCAGTATCTTCACAACTATGTTCCTTTTTAGAAAGTAATAATATCTGCGAGGATTTCCAGTCAGGATTTAGACCATATCATAGTACGGAGACAGCTCTCATTAGAGTTACAAATGATAAGATGCTCTTATCATCCGATCGTGGTTGTGTCTCTCTATTAGTGTTACTCGATCTTAGTGCTGCATGTGATACTATTGACCACAACATTTTTTTAAATAGACTAGAAAACTATGTTGGCATTAGTGGAATTGCACTAGCATGGTTTAAATCATACTTATCTGACCGTTATCAGTTTGTAGCAGTAAATGAAGAGATGTCTCATCGATCACAAGTTCAGTATGGCGTACCACAGGGCTCAGTACTAGGACCGCTGCTGTTCACTCTGTACATGCTAC
>NC_140223.1:4556768-4564268 GCF_951802725.1 Rutilus rutilus
TCGTCAACCAGTGGATCTCTGAGCTGAGAGAGTGAGCGAGTGAGTGGAGGCGGGGCTCATTTGCATATTCATAGAACCGCGCATACTAAATATAGTTACATTAAAGCTATTTTAAGGCATGGAGAAATTTTTTTCAAGGAAAAAACGTTTCAAGTTTCAGGTTTTCCACTTAAAAATTTCATGTTCAATTCAAATGTAAAATTGTTCCTTCACCAATTTTTTTTTTTATACAAATATTATTACAGTTTAAAATGACTATGACAAATTCTATGTGAATATATAGTAAAGTGTAATTTATTCCTGTGAATTTCCAGCATCATTACTCCAGTGTCCAGTCTTCAGTGTCACATGATCCTTCAGAAATCAGTATAATATGATGATTTGATGCTCAAGAAACATTTATGACTATTATCAGTGTTGAAAAAAGATCATATTTTTGTGGAAACCGTGATAAATTTCATTTTTCAGGATTCTTTGATGAACAGAAAGTTCTAACAGAACAGCATTTATTTGAAATAGACTATTTCGTAACATTATAAATGTCTATTGTCCATTAATCTTGTTTATGTCCAGTGCGGGTGTCTGTTTTAATTCTGTTTCCCAGCATGAGCTCAAACGGAAACAATTTGGCAGATTTCTAAACATATTGCATATTTATGCTAACAGCTAGCACCGCATTACTGTCGATTTGGCCTGTGTGGAGAGAAAGCCACGAGGCAGTCGTAAAGCAGAATGGCGTCAGTCCCAGTGAATACTGTAAAATATTTCTCTGTCCATCTGCTGTCGTTCCTCCATCCACTAGCGTCCGCTTCACAGACTATAATAAATACATCCGAGGATATCAAACAGAGTTCTAGCTCTACACCAACTACTGACTTTAATTTACATGACACCACTAGATCCACTAGGAAGACAGTTAATAAAATTAAGTTTTTAAATTGTTGTGTGTAATATTTTGGTCACACTTTATTTTACAGTGTCCTTGTTACATGTGTTACATGTACTTACTATAGTAATAACAGTAAATTATGCATAATTACATGCAACTAACCCTCAACCAAACCCTAATCCTACCCTAACCCTATAGTAAGTACATTAATATTACTCAGTACTTAAATATATAATTACACTGTAACAATGACACCTTAAAATAAAAAGTGTAACCAATATTTTTATTAAAAAGCAACAAGATACTGGAGGCCATTTTATATAGATATACATACACTACCATTCAAAAGATCATTTAATGTGTTTTTTTTTTTTTTTTAAATAAGGCTGCATTTATTTGATTATAAAATGAAATATTATTTTTGTTTTCTATTTTAATATATTTTAAACTGTAATTTACTCCTGTGATCAAAGCTGAACGTTCAGCATCATTACTCCAGTCTTCAGTGTCACATGATCCTTCAGAAATCAGTCTAATATGATGATTTGATGCTCAAGAAACATTTATGATTATTATTATCAGTGTTGAAAACAGTTCATATTTCTGTGGAAACTGATACATTTTATTTTTCAGGATTCTTTGATCAAAAGAACAGCATTTATTTGAAATATAATCTTTTGTAACATTATAAATGTCTTCACTGACACTTTTGATCAATTTAATGCGTCCTTCCGGATTAAAAGTATTAATTTCTTTGAGGGAAAAAAAAAATCTTTTGAACAGTAGTGCATGTAATTCCTCATGACTTTTCATATCACCATGTGATAAAAAAAAAATCAAAAAAAAATCTCATGATTTAGGTCACACTCACCAACAGGGAGTAGCAGATTTTGAATCCTGGTCTTGCTACGAAGTAATCGTCTGATTTGAAGGTGATTTTGATGAGGTTTGTTTTGGATGTGATCCGTGATGGAAATCTTTGACCGCACCAGCGGCCCCAGATGATGGTGCTGGTTTCGGAAATATCCTCCACTTCCACATAATCATACCTGAAAACACACACACACACACACACACCTGTCAGTGCATCACACGCACAGGTAAAGGATATGCATATGTTTGAACAGATCTGAAGTTGGTTTCCAGCCACACTGCTGTTAACGTTGCCCTATTATGCTTTGTCAGATATTACTTTTCATGTAGTGTGTAATATAGCTGAGGACTAAACGAGTTTACGCTGTTTTCTGCGCTGGTAAATGATACGGTATCATGTGATACGGTAAAACCGTCATCATCGTTACTGTTCGCATCGCTGTGTATCAAGTGCTGAAATTCAGATATAGTAATGGGTGTTTCATTTCTGACACTTGCTGTAAGTGGTCGACCAATCAATACAGACTGGGATATCCGACCAATCAGAGCAGAGCAGCTCTCGGAGGGGCGGGGTTTAGAGAGACTGAATCTTTAAACGAAGCGTTTCAGACACGAAAAGAGCTGATGCTGAAATGGATATTATGAGAAAATGAAAGTGTTTTTTGACCTTGGATGCACGTAAAACTATTGTAGGAGAGGCCAAAACAACATTAGGAACATTTGAAATAGCATAATAAGGACTTATTTATTTGAAATTATATTCCTCAAAATGCATGTCAAGACAATCGGATGTTCCTATGTTTTTTGTACAGGAAAGTGTTATTTTTAGTTTTATTTATATACCATATTGTAGTATTTATTAATATTTTGAATTAGCTTTTATTTTTATATTTTAATTTTTTCATTTAAATTATTAGTAATTTTTTTTTTTTTTTTACTTTGTATTTTAGTTTTAGTAATTTTAGTACTTCAACTTAAATGCAAACTAAGGTTACATTAAAATAATGTTTCTTATTAAAGATTTCCATCTAATATTTATATTTTATTTTAGCTTTATTTCAATTAAGGACAATGTCAATGCATGAGTTGGAAACGTGATTATTTTTATTTATATCATATATATAGCACAGACATTTATATACACGTAATACATTAAGATTCTTGTCTTATTTTTCTCCTCTTTGACTTCTTGTCTCTTTCTCATCCTCTAAATTCACCTCGTCTCTCATCTCAGATTTGTTTCCTGCTTTATTTTTAGTACTGACGTCTCGAGGGTCTTTGTAAAATATCGGATTCGCAGTAAAACCCTCTAACCTCAAGGACAAACTCGTAACCCGAGACTACACGCCACACACATCGTGGTCAGATACTCGCTCTGATTGGCTTTCTGTTCATTAAATATTCATATCATGTTTTAACTCTTCAGGTCATTATTTCTAGTTCAGAAATGCAGAATCAAAACCACAGGATTTGGAGAACTAAACCTGTTATGTCACAACACGAGTTAACCACGTAGGATATTAAGCTCCTAGATCACCGATCCTATGAATTAATCAGATTTTAGAGCTAGAGCTTTAAATTTAAATGCTTGTTAAACTGTTAAATATTTACCAGCTAGACCAACCCAAATGGTAGAAGTAACACTTTCTGAACACCCCTTTAAAACTCTTTAAATAGATGCAATTTATTATTCATGAACTCATCAGTCCGAAGCTCCGCCCTCACCTGCAGACTCCAATCTTCGCCTCCACTTAAAACTTAGATCGAATTAATTATGCATGAGCTCATCAGTCCGAAGCTCCGCCCTCAACTGCAGACTCCATTCTCCGCCTCCACTTAAAACTCTTAGGTCTAATTAATTATTAATGAACTCATTAGTCTGAAGCTCCGCCCTCAACTGCAAACGCCATTCTACGCCTCCACTTAAAACTCTTAGGTCTAATTAATTATTAATGAACTCATTAGTCTGAAGCTCCGCCCTCAACTGCAAACGCCATTTTACGCCTCAACTTAAAACTCTTAGATCTAATTATTATTCATGAGCTCATCAGTCCGAAGCTCCACCCTCACCTGCAGACTCCATTCTCCGCCTCCACTTAAAACTTAGATCTAATTAATTATTAATGAACTCATTAGTCTGAAGCTCCGCCCTCAACTGCAAACGCCATTCGACGCCTCCACTTAAAACTCTTAGATCTAATTATTCATGAGCTCATCAGTCCGAAGCTCCGCCCTCACCTGCACTCCATTCTCCGCCTCCACTTAAAACTTTTAGATCTAATTATTATTCATGAGCTCATCAGTCCGAAGCTCCGCCCTCACCTGCAAACTCCATTCTCCGCCTCCACTTAAAACTTTTAGATCTAATTATTATTCATGAGCTCATCAGTCCGAAGCTCCGCCCTCACCTGCAAACTCCATTCTCCGCCTCCACTTAAAACTTTTAGATCTAATTATTATTCATGAGCTCATCAGTCCGAAGCTCCGCCCTCACCTGCACTCCATTCTCCGCCTCCACTTAAAACTCTTAGATCTAATTATTAATGAACTCTTTAGTCTGAAGCTCCGCCCTCAAATGCAAACTCCATTCTACACCTCCACTTAAAACTCTTAGATCGAATTATTATTCATGAGCTCATCAGTCCGAAGCTCCGCCCTCACCTGCAGACTCCATTCTCCGCCTCCACTTAAAACTCTTAGATCTAATTATTATTCATGAGCTCATCAGTCCGAAGCTCCGCCCTCACCTGCACTCCATTCTCCGCCTCCACTTAAAACTCTTAGATCTAATTATTATTCATGAGCTCATCAGTCCAAAGCTCCGCCCTCACCTGCAGACTCCATTCTCCGCCTCTTCCAGTCCAAACTGAGCGTCGAACTCCAGCAGGATTCGTGTGTGTACAGGCGAGAGCAGTTTCCATGACAACAGCAGGTTGCGAGGGTACGAGTTGGGGAAGCGCGGGCTCTGGACGTGACCTCCGCTCTTGACCATTATGACCTCTTCCTTCCGGTACAAGTCTGTGAGGCGATTGCTGTCTGTTACTGGTCACAACTTGGATAGGTTAGTGTGTTTACTCTTGGAGACAAACAAACACACACACACACAGATATATACAAATACAACACATACAAAGGTAAGAATCCGTTTCATTTCAGTTCATCCCAGTTCAGTTACAGGATACATTTAGATCAGAAAATGAATCTATTTCTCTTCAGGAAAATAGACTAAATCACTAATTTTCTAAAGGAAAAGAACCAAAGTCACTTTTGATGCAAAGCAAACAGTTTCACATCTGATTGGATTCACACACACACACACACATAAAAAAAAAAAAAACTTATTTCACCTCTAATTCTGTTCAGGAAGTGAAATGAAATTACTTCTAATGCTCTTTGGGAAGTGATCTGAATTCACTTCTGATTCTCTTTAGGAAACTAACACCCAAAGCAAACTAAATTTAATCTGATTGTCTTCACACAAAAAATAATTCTAATTCTGTTCAGAAAATGAACTAAATTTGCTCTTTGGGAAGTTATCTGAATTCACTTTTCTTTTTTTTCTTTTTTCAGAAAAACAACTAAAGTCACTTTAGATCATCTTCAGATCCAGAAGCGATTTGAGTTTGCTTTAATTCAAACTCAAAGAACAGAATTCACTTCGTATTCTCTTGGGAAAAAACTGAATTCACTTCTGATTCTCTTGGGGAAAAGACCAGAATTCACTTCTGATTCTCTTGGGGAAAAGACCAGAATTCACTTCTGATTCTCTTGGGGAAAAGACCAGAATTCACTTCTGATTCTCTTGGGGAAAAGACCAGAATTCACTTCTGATTCTCTTGGGGAAAAGACCAGAATTCACTTCTGATTCTCTTGGGGAAAAGACCAGAATTCACTTCTGATTCTCTTGGGGAAAGACCAGAATTCACTTCATATTCTCTTGGGGAAAAGACCAGAATTCACTTCATATTCTCTTGGGGAAAAGACCAGAATTCACTTCATATTCTCTTGGGAAAAAACTGAATTCACTTCTGATTCTCTTGGGGAAAAGACCAGAATTCACTTCTGATTCTCTTGGGGAAAAGACCAGAATTCACTTCTGATTCTCTTGGGGAAAAGACCAGAATTCACTTCTGATTCTCTTGGGGAAAAGACCAGAATTCACTTCTGATTCTCTTGGGGAAAAGACCAGAATTCACTTCATATTCTCTTGGGGAAAAGACCAGAATTCACTTCATATTCTCTTGGGAAAAAACTGAATTCACTTCTGATTCTCTTGGGGAAAAGACCAGAATTCACTTCTGATTCTCTTGGGGAAAAGACCAGAATTCACTTCTGATTCTCTTGGGGAAAAGACCAGAATTCACTTCTGATTCTCTTGGGGAAAAGACCAGAATTCACTTCTGATTCTCTTGGGGAAAAGACCAGAATTCACTTCTGATTCTCTTGGGGAAAAGACCAGAATTCACTTCTGATTCTCTTGGGGAAAAGACCAGAATTCACTTCTGATTCTCTTGGGGAAAAGACCAGAATTCACTTCATATTCTCTTGGGGAAAAGACCAGAATTCACTTCGTATTCTCTTGGGGAAAAGACCAGAATTCACTTCATATTCTCTTGGGAAAAAACTGAATTCACTTCGTATTCTCTTGGGGAAAAGACCAGAATTCACTTCATATTCTCTTGGGGAAAAGACCAGAATTCACTTCGTATTCTCTTGGGGAAAAGACCAGAATTCACTTCATATTCTCTTGGGGAAAAGACCAGAATTCACTTCATATTCTCTTGGGGAAAAGACCAGAATTCACTTCGTATTCTCTTGGGGAAAAGACCAGAATTCACTTCATATTCTCTTGGGAAAAAACTGAATTCACTTCTGATTCTCTTGGGGAAAAGACCAGAATTCACTTCATATTCTCTTGGGAAAAAACTGAATTCACTTCTGATTCTCTTGGGGAAAAGACCAGAATTCACTTCATATTCTCTTGGGGAAAAGACCAGAATTCACTTCTGATTCTCTTGGGGAAAAGACCAGAATTCACTTCATATTCTCTTGGGGAAAAGAACATGACTTTTCAGAAAAGTAAACTGAATTAACATCTGAAGGAATCAAACCGAAATCCCTTCTGATTCTCCTCAGGAAAAATAATCAATTCACTATTAGATTTTGATCCTAATATCTGAACTGAATTCACTGAAATGAACCACAGAATCTCTGAAAGAACATAAAACACACAAACATCAAACATAAGCAACACGAGAAGTAAGACAGAAAAAGGTGACGACGGCTCTTCAGAAACAGACAGGCCCCACAAAGGTAAAATATTAAAAATAGCAGAAGTTATGCAACAGGAAAACAAAGATCATTCAGTGTGACACTTCATGAATCTTTAAATTAGACCAATACGAGCACATTTGATCGTCTTAAAGAAAGCTAAAGAATTCATGACACACTAATCGAAAGTGACGACATCGGCGGTGGCCTGATCCAATGTCAAAATGATGCAGCCATGTGATGTTTTCATTTCCAAAAGCTCCTTGACACACACACACACACACACACACACACACACACACACACACACAATTACTGATCCATGCATGCAGCAAACACTTGTGATTATGGCTATACTGCAGGAACAAGGCCACCATCCATCACCATGACAACCTGCTGACCAATGAGCTTTTAAATGAACTTAACACACACAGGAATAAGGCCGCTGTAGCACACACACACACACA
>NC_140223.1:4569268-4596768 GCF_951802725.1 Rutilus rutilus
GAAATGATAATGGCTGGATTTCTGCTAGTGAACAGCAGTGAGACACAACTCTAGACAACCTGTTTCATTTTTCCCAAAGTGTGTCTCTTCTGTCTGGAGTCTGTTTTAATGGATTAAATCATGTCTAATAAATTGAATTAAGAAAAATTCAACACTGTTTCAATTTAGTAAATTGTTAATAATTTATTAAACGTATTAATCATTTAATTAAATGTATTAAAATGTTAACAAAATAGGGCCTTATGATATGTATTATTATTTTTATTTGTACAAATTCCATCTTATTTTTCCACAATTTATTTTTTCATTTTTCTGCATTCTGTGCTTTGATTTAATATCCCGCATATTTACCAACAAAAACTGTGGTAATTTAATCAATTCATAAAACTTTACCATTTTAATAATTTAATTATTTTAATAATAATTTTAAATATTTTTAACAATAATAAATAAAAAATTTTTTTTTATAGATTATGTTTTATTGGGGTTTTTTTTACTGGCAGATTTATTGTCAAAAACTGTGGTGATCAAATTAATAATTGTACTATTTTGATTATATAATAAACTTTTAACAATATTAGGGCCCTATAAAAAAAAAAACGTGTTAATTATGTCAAAAATTCCATTTTATTTTCATAAAACTTACATTTTTTAATTAAACAATTTAATCCGCTTTTAAAAACGTACTCAAATGGAAACACAACTCCACCTTTACAGCATTACATTACATTTTTATTTTGGCCAAATAAAGAGCTTAAGCAGACAGTATGTAGGAAATATGGGAATATACAGAACATTGACAGACAGAGCTTATTTTTCCCTGATAAACTTGATATTGAACACACACACTCATACACACACACACACACACACACACACTTGCACACAACGAGATCAACGACTTAAAGAGGACCAATTGTGCTCTTTCTTTAGTGTGTAATGTTGCTGTTTGAGTTCTTCTCTATATCAGTGTTTCTGAACTCCCTGAAACGCCTCCATTGTAGTCTTGAGTTTCTTCCGGGAACGAACACGTCACAATATTCCTCATTTAAATAATTAATGCGCAGAATAAAGGGGCGGGGCCTGGTTGAGTTAGATAGTAGTGTGTTAAACTGGTGGTTATGGTGAGAGCGGGACATTTCCCAAACACACTCGAAGCGCTCGACCAATCACAACACACTGCTCCAGCCGACCAATCAGAGCACAGTGTGCTTTTCAGGAGGAGGGGCTTCATAGAGACAGGAAGTGAACAGAGCGTTACTGACAGACTGGGAAGAGAGGAGCCGCAACAATGGAGAATATGAGGAGAATAATCAACATTCAAGCAGGAAAACATGTTCTAGTAGAGCACGGAAACACAATCAAGATCACACAGATCTGTCACTGAGGCGTCAGTCTGTCATAGTGTGTCTGTCAAGGTTTTAGTTTTTCATAGATTCCACACACACACACACACACACACACACAATGAAAGAATGTGTGCTAGCAGTCAGCTGTGTGTGAGACAGAGACAAAAATATGTCAAGTACAAGCATCATCTTCCGGTTTGTGTATAAAAATGACAGATAGAAACACCTTCAAACATTTAAGTCCATTTTTTGTCAATATAAACAAACTCAGAGACAGAAACCCACCTGCACATACAGTAGACACACACACACACTGCAACAGGAACAGTAAGAAGTGTGTGTGCCTGTTGTGGGGAATCCCATAACAAATTCCTCAACACTGATGGCTGGGTGTGGGTCCGGGACACCCTGTGACTCACTGCCCTAAAATAGCTATATTTCAACTGTTTCACACACACACACACACACACACACACACACACTTCTACATCGATCTCTGTGAGGACATTCATCGACTCTAACTCTACCCATCACAACTAACTGTCTAACCTGAACTCTTACCCTAAAACTAATTATAACCTGATCCATAAAATCAAGCGTTGACCCTCAAACGGGCCTTTAAAGGCTCTCAGAGAGTGAGGACCGGCCGACATGTCCTCACTTTACTCTCTTTGTCCACACTCCAATGGTCTAAAACTCAAACCAGTACACACACACACACACACACACACACCATCCACTGCTCAACAGTTCTGTCATAGATAATCAAACACACACACACCTGTAGCTGATACATCAAGCAGTGTGACTATTGAAACTGTCGCACTCAAAGACTATTTAAATGCACCATGAATTACTAAAAATAGATTAAAAGATTCCAAAATAAATTCTAAATTCCAAAGGTTCCAAATAATAAAGATCTTAATTTTGGAAGAATCCATGTTATTTGTCAGCTACGCCTAATATTCCCAGAATACATTGCGACATTCATTACAGGAGTCAGTCACACACACACACACACACACACACACAGCTGACCTCAAAAGTCTCCAAAGTAATTCACATCATCACATTATTGTTGACAGTTTATATAATCTGTGGTTAAACGTGTATGCATCTGGCAGCCAGTCACGTTTATCAAAACACTGCATTCAACCTATACATCTTGATCAGGGATTCGAACCCAAGACCTTGCGTTGCGAGCATCACGCTCCACTGTTTGAGCTCCAGGAATACACGAACAGGTTCAGGTTAACAGGTTACATCACGCGAACTCAGTGCAGAGAGGAACAAAGCTGTTGAATCAGGCGTGTGACATGAGCAGAAGATCACAGAGCTGTAGACCTGTCCAAACAAGCTTTAGCTGATCACAACATGAAGAAACATTCATGCCCGTTCACATCCACAGTGACCACAGAAAGCCTTACAGCACTCCACAATATCTGCATGTCATTCATGAGATCACAAAACATCACAGCAAGAGTCCTAACTCACTATATTAGCAGACACTACACTAGTCAGACTTAAAGTCAGACATTTCACAAGTAAATTATTCGGCTAACAGAGTTTTGCACGGTTATAAACGATAAAACAATCGATTTAACGTTAAAAACGAAGGCAAAAAGCCACTCTGTGTTTGTTAATGTGACCAACTACCATGCTAACTACAAGTAGTGACGCTACTAACTTGACTACATTTTTCAGTAGTTGCTTTTAAAACAGTGTAGCTTTTCCAGTAGCGAACTACTGTTTCCAGCTAGCATCGGTGTAACGCGTTTCGACGAGCCTGATGCATTGAAGCATCGTTGTCTTATTAGATCACAAACATTGTGCATTTCCGCTATCTGTCGTTTCATCACACATCTCGCAGCTTTACAGTTCACTGATCATTGTGTAAAGGACGTACAGTTTTGTATTTAATTTATGCAAGCCAAAGATTAAATACTTCAAGCACATACAGGTGAATAATAGCCTTTTTAATGTATTAATTGTCCTGCTTTATTGCACTCTATATCAAAAGTCTATTTCTGATTTTATGATGACCCGTCATAGTTTAATCTGTCCCGCCACAGTTTTATAATGAACCTAAAAGTTGTGTTTTGCGCCATTGCTTTAGCATCTGTCAATCGAAAACAATTCAGTTATTTATAATATACAATGTCATTGTAAAATAAAAAGTAGTTTCGATGTAGCTAGATAGTAACTTGAAGTGTAGCAAACTACATTTTCTGAAGGGTATAGCTTGACTGTATCTTTAACTTGTCAAGGTACAGTTTAGCAGTCAACTACACCTGCTAACTAGGACACCTGTGTGTGAACTTGAGGAGAACTGACAAAAGTTTACTAAAAGACTTCAGAAATGAAGTGAAGAGCAGCATTTGAGCACTTGCTTTGATGTTTTGTTTTCTAATGCAGTGACACGCATGCGTTCCTAATACTGTTCGGGTCACGGTCTTCAAAAACTCACCATTTCTGCGTGTGTTTGAAGTCCTGAGCGCTTTGGAGGACATCACCTGGGCCTGTGTGGCGTAATGCTCCCCGCTCAGCACCGCGATCAGGGAGCACACGAGCAGACACATGATGTGGAAGCGAATAACCTTCTCCTGCTGATCCATGATAAAGGACAGAGACATGATCCAAGAGTTTCCAACACTGCGCTGCGCGTCCACGGATCCAGAGAACAGGTTCATATAAACCCAGCCACGGAATCCAAAGACTTCGACTTTATCTGCTTCTGTCCCGTTTGACCCCGAAGCTTATAATTCCACCGGAATACTTTCAATTCCTTGAACATTTACTGAAACTCGAGGACGCGCGATAAGTTGTCCTGTTGGAAAAGTTGGCAACAATAACGCGCGCGGTGCCGATGGATTCCCAGGGTTCACACATTAATCTCCCGCTGAAAGATCGGGGTTGGTGAGTTGCTGAATGATGGAAGGAAAAAGAAAGGAAGCCCAGGAGGGCTGGACCCCCTTCATCCAGTCAGGACGAGGAAATAACGCCCGTGGGGCGCGTTTTAACAGACTGTTTGGTGAATACTTTCCCTCGCTGCGTAACGCCGCCACTCTTTTCCTGTTTGTTGCGCCGTGAGGAAAGTTTTGAGCACTTTCCCTGAGGAGAAACAAACGCACGGGACTCACACTTTCAGCAAGCTGCAGGCCATGATTGGGTTTCCAAACCGTTTCTGAGACGTGTGTTGAAATATAAAAGTGTTTATAAAGTATAATGCAGTGAAATATAGTTTAATGCGTGCTTTTTTTGCTCACTTAAGGGCTTCCCGAGGAACAATTGCACCTTGACGGAAGCCCTTATCAGATGAGGACATTTCCGCTCTGGAATCTGAATTCTTGGCTGTTTGCTGTGGAATAATAACTTTCTACACTGTATACTGCCTACTGTTTAAAAAATAAATTGAAATTATACGCATTATGCAAGGGTAAACGTTCCAAACAGCAACGTTCCAATTCCAAACTTTGTCACGTGACCCCAACACGTGATTCATTCTATAAGTGCGTCCAGTTATCATCTCAGAATTAACATTTGTTGGCCTGCAATGTTCTGTTAACATTCGGTCATAATTCTATATAAAACTTTGCGGGGGGGGGGACTTAATTTTAATGTCACAGTCACATTAATAGCCTACTGCTCATTTGTCACTGGAAATGGAAGGTCAAGTTGAGCGCAATGCATTGTGGGATACAGTATGTTTTATACTGCACATTATGTCTGATGTATTTGACATCTGGGTACACAGTGCATACAGACATACGAGCAATTTCCGATCTTGTAATTGAATTTCCCAAGAAGACTTAAACACAGAAAATTACTATAAATATATATATATGTACAGTAAACTCACGGAATCAAGCTATTAAAATGCAATTAATTTACACAATTTTGACTGAAAATTTACAATCCAAGAATTTGGGTGTATAAAATGTCATTGTTTTGGTTCTGTAAATATTCCCATTAAGCATAAAACTCATGTACAGTAATTCAAATGTATTTTACTAAGTGAAACAACGGTAGCATTATCATTAACAATTCGATTAGACCTTTTGGATTCATAACGTGTCAATGTTTAAACATTTAATCTGAATCTAAGTATAGATTCCAAGAGGACACAAGGCATTACAGTATATCATGCACACATGATCCAGGTCTAGGCCTGGGTGAGAGTACGAAAGCTGGTCTGATCCAGACTGTGCCCGCTTTCCCTGAGCCTCAGCTGACGGAGGGTGTGTCGTGATTTACCTCCTGAGGGACGCTGTGTGTGTGTGCGTGTGTGTTGTGGTTAACCAGGGCCAATGTGCACAGTGTTGACACAGAAACTCTAGCGTACATCCTGATGTTTATCTTAATATATTTGTTTCTCACACACACACACACACACTATGTGTTTACCTAAATGTGTTTGTACAGGAAACAGACAGTTTATATTCTCCCTTTGCGCTAAACACACGATTGCATGGCTACACTAACGGACAACACATCAAATGAGTGTTTTATCTATTAGTTGCATATTTAATTTGAAGTGGTGTTTGCAGAACATACTTGCTGTTCCAACACTATTAAACATCCCACAGTGTTTGTTGCTGACATGAATAATTCTCAAAGTGTGTGTCTCTTTTAACTTCAACACCCTTGCAACCACTAAGCGATGCTCTGACAACCACTCAGAACACCCTATTAACATCATAGCAACACCCTGGCAACCATTAAGCAATGCAGTGAAAACCACTCAGAACACCTTAGCAACCAGAAAGTTTCCGTACCTGCATATCAATGCACCTAAGAACTCTCTAGCAACATTATAGCAACACCATGGCAACCACTAAACAATGCTCTGAAAACCACATAGAACACCCTAGCAACATTATAGCAACACCCTGGCAACCACTAAGCGATGCTCTGAAAACCACTCAACACCCTAACAACCAGAACATTTTAGTAACCGCATAACAATGCACTTAAAAGCACCTTAGCAACACCCTGGCAACCCCTAAGCAATGCTCTGACAACCACTCAGAACACCCTATTAACATCATAGCAACACCCTGGCAACCATTAAGCAATGCAGTGAAAACCACTCAGAACACCCTAGCAACCAGAAAGTTTCCGTACCTGCACATCAATGCACCTAAGAACTCTCTAGCAACGTTATAGCAACACCCTGGCAACCACTAAACAATGCTCTGAAAATACTTAGAACACCCTAGCAACATCATAGCAACACCCTGGCAACCACTAATCAATAGGCTTAAAACCACTTAGAACACCCAAGCAAACTCATAGCAACCACTAAGCAATGCACTGAAAACCACTCAGAACACTCTCGCAACATGATTGCAAAACCCTGGCAACCACCAAGCAATGCTATGAAAACTACTCAAAAGCACCCAAGCAACATCATAGCAACACCCTGGTAACCACAAAACACAGCTCTGAAACCACTCAGAACACCCTAACAACCAGAACATTTTAGTAACCGCATAGAAATGCACCTAAAAAGAGCACTCTAGCAACCACCTTGCAATGCCATAGCAACTTATTTGAACACTCACGCAACGTGCATACTGATATACCATTCAGAATTGCATAGTAACGCCCTAGCAACCATTAGCATTGCGTGTGGTGGTGAGTTATGCATGTGCAAGCACTTCTAACGCGTTTAAAATCTTGTTAGTAAAATAAAATGTCTTTAACTCTAGTTCTACCATCCTCTCCCTCTCTGTCTCTCTCTATTGTCCTGAAAGAGTTAACGCTCAGCCATTCTGGAATGATTCCTGGATTCCTGCAGCATTCCGCCACATTCCGCGGGATTCCGCAGGGGCGACATCATAATCAAAGACGGCGGATGACAAAGACGCCCAGTGTGGCATTGAACAACTGCAAACTCCCTATTATTCACAAAGTCACGGACAGAGAGAGAGAGAGAGAGAGAGACAGAGAGAGATTAACTGGCGCTCATAGAAATGTGTTTGTCTCACTGATGATAAAGAGCAACATCTCTCACACACAAGTGCTTCATTGTCATGGAAATAATGTCATAATACATTAAAGGCTTTATTTGTGTTTTATGATTTGTTTTTGAGACGTGATTGTACAGTGAATCCTGTCATTTCTTTGAACCAGTTCTTTCTCCTTTAACATGTGGAAGGTTTTGTGGCAGCACTCAGAAGTCACATGGTCTGTAATTATTTCATGTGTGGTCCAGTGGTTAAAGCTCTCGAAGCCTTTAGCAAGACAATTACAGGTGAAGTGTGAAATTTATGCAGTACTACTAAAGGAAAATTACACGAGTCTCCTCTTCTGTCCTAAAGCCCTGCCTTGGATTGGTTAGACAAACAGATAGTCCCGCCCCCAAACTCTTGTCATTGGTCGTGTCAGAAATCACATACTCTCTTGAGTAGGCACTTATTTTGAATAAGTAATGACTTCACGACCGTTAAAAATGTATGCTCTATATAGTATGAATGTAATGTGGACATACTACTTTCGCCATGTTGTTATTATCATGTGATCTACCTGCAGCTCCAGAGATTTTAGTCACATGACATTTACGGCTCAAGTGATTGGCTCAAAAAAAAAAATCATGCAATTATGAAAAATGAGATTATACTGTAAAAATAAATTATAGCAAAATAATAATCTTTACTTTGAAATCAAGTTATTATGAAATATGGGATTGCATTCTAAAAAAGAAATAATACCAAAATGTGAAAAAGTATGGAAATCAAGTAATTAAGAAATATTATATTATATTATCAAATATATATAAATTTTACAAAATATATCAATAATCATTTGGAAATGAAGTCATTTAGAGATTATATGATGAAAGAATATAAAATATATTAATAATTGAAAATTAATTCTGAAATTCTATAATGAAAATATAAAAATAATACAAAATATATAAATTACTTGGAAATTAAGTAGGAAATGAGGAATATTAGTGCTGTCAAATCAATTAATCGCATCTAACATGAATTTTTGTGTGCATAAGCCAATATATATATACACACACACACACACACACACACACACACACACACACACATATACAGTAAATATGTGTGTGTACAGTATACAGAATGTATGTGTGTGTGTAGTATACAGAATGTGTGTGTGTATACAGACACATTTTATATTTACAAACTTTTAAGCTAAATGCGATTAATCAACTTGACAGCTCTAATAGAAATACATTCATAACTACCTGGAAATCAAGTAATTATGAAATATGACATTATATTACAAAAATATTAATATTGATGCCCAAATATAAGAACCATGACCTTTCAACATGAAAGAGAAGAGGACAGTTCATTTTTCGAAATACCGCTGTTGCAGTTTAGTATATCTCTATCTGTAGCCATTTATTCTTCTTCTTCTTCTGGTAGTTTTTGCATGTGGACAAAACCGGCATTATCCTCAACAACTGTCCAGTTATATTCCTCTTCTCTGCCTGTCACTGACCTCAAACCCCCCCGAACAGCAGACAGGCTGACGGAGTGATTCTGCAAACTTTGAGATGAGTATGAACGCTAACTCATCTCTCTCCCCAGGTACAGTATATTAGACCTGACAGCACATCTGGATTGATGACTGGAGGAATCTCTATCGCCCCCTTGAGTCCTGCGGTTTATTAGCGCACTGCTGACTTCTGTTGCATTACAGGCAATCTAAACAGAGATTAAAGTAAACACACTGACACTGCATGCGTTGATGCAGAACCAAGAGCTGCGCGCGCGTGCGTGTGTGCGTGCGTGCACGCTCATTTTTATCTTCCCATCAATGATAGCCTGTTTCAGGATCATTTTCCCTGTGTGATTTATGATCAGGCTGAGATGCAGTGTGAGGCTTGGATAAATAAATATCAGTCCTTTACCGCATTCTGACTGTCCCGCGTTTGTGGAGTCGCTTCTCCCTCACGCGAGATAAATCTGACAAACGGCGGGAACGAAAGAGCTCGTCCTCATTTGAAGGCACTCAGACACGAGTGTGTGTGTGTGTGTGTGTGTGTGTGTGTGTGTGTGTGTGCGCGCGCAGCGTGTTATTGATTGCGGCCATTGAGTGGATTTGTATGGTTTATGACGTCCTGATGGGCGATAAATACATGTCACTGTCAGTGAGTGTGTTTAGTATTTCCCTCAACAGAAATCAAACTCGATTAGATTAACATGAATAATAAGAGGTAAGCGCTCATTGTGCGTGTGTGTGTGTGAGAGAGAGTGAGTGAGTGTGTTTGTGTGAGAGAGAGAGTGTGTGTGTGTGTGTGGGTGAGAGAGAGTGTGAGTGAGTGTGTTTCTGTGAGAGATAGTGTGTGTGAATTATGTGACTGAATGTGTGTGTGAGTGCATTTGTGTGTGTGAGAGAGTGTGTGTGTGTGTGTGTGTGTGTGGCCTGGTGAACCCTACATTATGGGGAACAAAATGTCCCCACAAGTTGGCAATATCTGAAATCCTGTCCTTGACAAAACAGCTTATAAATCAGACTAAGTGAAGTTTTATGAAAATGTAAAAATGCAGTAAGTTTTGTGTGATGTTTAGGTTTAGGGGTAGAGTTAATAATTATAATTATATCTATGGAAAGTCCCCATAAAACATGAAAACACAATGTGTGTGTGTGTGTGTGTGTGGTTATCACATTAGCTTTATTTAATCAGATCTCACCTGTGTTCATGCCAGATGGCGGGAAAAATGCTGACTAGGTACACACACACACACACACACACACACGAGTCTTCTGTCGCTCTGCAGCCTTAATTAGATAATTCATCAGTCCATCATTTAAACTGACTCATAATTAACAAAAATCTTTATGACTGGACCCAATGCAGTTGGATAAAACTCTCAATTAGCATAATCTTCAGACAGGATTTTAGTTAAAGAGGCAGCGAATGTATATAGTGTGTGTGTGTGTGTGTTGGAGAGAGAAGGCAGAAGAGCACAACAGTGTGTGTTGGTGCAGTGACCTTGAAGGTCCGTCTCTGTTCAGCTGAAGTGTGTCCAGCTTCTCTTTCGATCACTACACACACTTGCACGCAGTGAGCTTCTACCTATAGACAGATTTTTAAGGCTTCGTTAGTGTAATTAAAATGCAAAGGCTGTTCCAAAAAGGTAGACGGTGACGTCGTGCTGCTTTCTAAGATGCATTATCACAACAATTTAAAGCAGACAATCCCAGAATGCATTGCAACGAGTTCAATGAAGGTAATCCATCCTGGATGGCATGAAAAATTATAAATGTATACACTACTGTTATCCGTTAAAGATTAATACTTTAGTTCTGCAAGGGCGCATTAAATTGATCAAAAGTGACAGTAAAGACATGTATAACGTTTCTAAAGATTCTATTTCAAATAAATGCTGTTCTTTTAGAACTTTATATTCATCAAACAATCCCGAAAAAATTAAATGTATCAGTTTCCACAGAAATATGAACTGTTTTCAACACTAATCATAAATGTTTCGTGTGCATCAAATCATCATATTATAGTGATTTCTGAAGGATCATGTGACACTGAAGACTGGAGTAATGATGCTGAAAACTCACAGGAATAAATTACACTTTACTATATATTCACATAGAAAACAGTTATTTTAAATTGTAATAATATTTCACAATATTACTGTATTTTTGACCTCAAAAGAGACTTTCAAAACCCCCCAAACTTTTGCAATGTAGTGTGACAAATTCAGAAGTAGATATGAATTATTTAACCCTTTGTGCATGCTGTGTGTTTGTATGATTATCAGAGCTCTTCATTCACTAGGTTTCAGAAAGCAGAAAGAGCTTCAGTGTTAAAAGAGTTCAGACCTTTTCCTGATGAAATCCACCAAACAACTCACAGCCCATCCGTCAGAACCGTCATCAGACGCTGCAGGCTCGCTGAATATCAACCAGTTCATGGCCTTACATCCGTCCAAGATCACCACAGAGCTGTCAAAGATTCGTGAGAATTAAAGGAATGTCTCAGGTTCAGTTCACGCTAATAAAACATACAAGTGTATTGCATTTACAATAGAAGACTATTCCAGGACGAGGAACAACAAAAAGCCTTTTTTTTGACAGGAATCAACAGACTCTGAACACACACTGTTCATCTTCTCTTCATCTCTCACTGTTTTCAACCAACACCTCTCGAATAACACTCAGGTATGTGTTAATGGATCCGTTTTTGGCTCCTGTGGAATAGATTATTATATCTCTAGCTGATAAAAATAATTTTGTGGTGAAGTGAATACTACAGAAAAAATAATTACATGAAGTAATTTACATGAAAAGTTAGTTCAGGCAAGAATAATAATAAAATAAAATAAAAAACGAAGTAAATTCTATATTAGAACTAAATTCAAGCGTGTAGAAATGAAAGCGTAAAAAATTAAGTAAAATTACTAAACCTTTCTGATACTGGTGTTCCCATCATGCATTGGGCCTTGAATAATGAATGAGGTTGATTTTCCACTGTTTTCCAGCTGTATTTACACTGTTTTATCATTGATTTTGTTGTTAGGATTAGTAACTTGCCATTTTGTGACATTTGGAGTTCATTTTCTACTCCATCGATCCATCAGATGTTACCGTCATTGTGTTGAGGTCTCTGCGTTCACATGACACACAACTTTTAATAAGAAGATATGGTGTCTCACACAATATCTGCTGTATTAATTACTTAGATGTTTCTAAGTAAAGCATATATTTTAAAAGTGTGGTTTAATTCAATGTTATATTGTTTGAGTGAAATGCAAAGGAAACTTCAACTTACTTAGCCAAGTTAAAATTACTTAATTTCTTTGTTACTTTCACTGAACTTAGTTAAGTAGAGTTTACTTAAAAAATATGTGTGCAAAAAACTTGCCAAAGAAAAATTAAGTTAATTTTACTTATTATTTTTTTTCAGTGCAGGTAGATTCATTATGGATATTTCCAGCTGATTAGAGAGACATATTTTGTGGTATTTCTAAGTATTATTAATTAAAACAAAACTTGTCTTGTTTTCGTTAACTAAACTGTTTAAAAAAAAAAAAAAAAAAAAAATTTTTGTTAATTGAAATTAAGCTGAAATACAACACAATTATTTCAGTTAGTTCCCAAGGCAACATGTCTTATCACTTATCATTTCTAAATATTTACTCACTGAATTACTCACTGAAATTAAAATAAAACTGAAATAAAAATAAATCAAAACTATTTAGAAATATTGAATGAAAATGATAAAAGCACATAGCAAAATGGCTGAAAAATAAACTAAAATTCAAATTTTAAAATAAAAATAAAATCCAATAAAAAAATTAATAAAAATATAATACTATATAAATAATACTTAAAAAAAACACTGATAAAATGGCAACAGCAAAATAATTAAAATGATTAAAAACACCAGTGCTTAATAAATATTTAATTAAATATTATTATTATTATTAATATATTATACTATTATTACTAATATAATATAGTAAATACATTAATATAGAATTCAAAGTATTCGAGTATTCACAGGCATATACTTTAAAAACAATAAAATTATCAAAATACTGTCTCTTTACTACTGCAGTAAGTAATTAAATACCGTATTTTACTGTAATTTAATTTAATTTACTTCATTTGACTTATTTAACCATGGTAAAATCACCGTAATGCACAGCTGAGACCATCCAAAAACATAAATCCCCATTTATTACTCAACAAATGTAACACAAATTGGGATGATTTTACACACTGTACAATAAGATAAAAGGAAAGATGAGGAGGAAGGAGGGAATCCTGTGACAGTGGGAGTCTCTTCAAAACCCTGAAGCATCAGAAACCATCAGCGCTTTGATCTGTTGTCTCCTGTCTGAGCGTGTTTGTGTCTGCGAGAGTCTTTTCCCATCTTTTATTGTGCCGAAGAATCAATGGATGGATGATCTTTATCACACAAACTTCGGAGAGATGGCAGAACAAAACTGGGGAACAATGTCTCTTATCTACCTCAGTTAATTAAAGCAGAGCGTGTAACGAGTTTGTGCGCTCCACTCTAACTGAATTAAGAAGACAGATAAGAGTCTCTCTGAATGCAGACGGAGTCTCTGCTCTCAGACCAACACACACACACACACACACACACACACACACACTGCGCTACAATAGGACACACATCAGTGTGTGTGAGAGAGATCTGTTCTTTATTCAGAGAGCGTCCTACTGCAGAAAGCCTCGAACTGCCCCGCCTCTCTCTCTCTCTCTCTCTCTCTCTCTCTCTCTCTCTCTCTCTCTCTCTCTCTCTCTCTCTCTCTCTCTCTCTCTCTCTCTCTCTCTCTCTCTCTCTCTCTCTCTCTCTCTCTCTCTCTCTCTCTCTCTCTCTTCACGGATGGAGGGAAGAACAGAGAGAAAAGTAGTAGTGTTCAGATTCACAAGGTCCCTACAGAGTGTTCACTGCTCTCTACACAGAGAGATCTGGAGGAGTTCACTTGACAAAATACACTTAACGTTATCAAACGTAACATAACGCTAGAGTCGCACACGGGTTTTAGATTTCATTACATCATAAATGCATACATATATATATATATATATATATATATATACAGTATATATATGTATAAATATATGTAGGCCATATTCTATAATGAAATATATAGCCTAATTAATTAACTAATTAATTTGTCATGCTCAAAACGGCTACAATTATTTAATAAACGGAACAATTCCAATAGGGTCCTCACACCAGCGGTGCTCAGGCCCTAATTAAATAAAAAAATATATATATATTATTCATAATTGTTCTGCTTCTTATCCTTGAAGATGGATGGATGGATAGACAGACAGACAGATACAGTAGATAGATAGATAGATAGATAGATAGATAGATAGATAGATAGATAGATAGATAGATAGATAGATAGATAGATAGATAGATAGATAGATAGATAGATAGATAGATATAGATAGATAGATAGATAGATAGATAGATACGATAGATACGATAGATAGACAGATACAGTAGATAGATAGATAGATAGATAGACAGATACAGTAGATAGATAGATAGATAGACAGATACAGTAGATAGATAGATAGATAGATAGATAGATAGATAGATAGATAGATAGATAGATAGATAGATAGATACGATAGATACGATAGATAGATAGATAGATAGATAGACAGATACAGTAGATAGATAGATAGATAGATAGATAGATAGACAGACAGACAGACAGATACAGTAGATACGATAGATAGATAGATAGACAGATACGATAGATAGACAGATACAGTAGATAGATAGACAGACAGACAGACAGACAGATACAGTAGATACGATAGATAGATAGATAGACAGATACGATAGATAGATAGATACGATAGATAGATAGATAGACAGATAGGATAGATAGATAGATACAGTAGATAGATAGACAGACAGACAGACAGATACGATAGATACGATAGATAGATACGATAGATAGATAGATAGACAGATACAGTAGATAGATAGACAGACAGACAGACAGACAGATACAGTAGATACGATAGATAGATAGATAGACAGATACGATAGATAGATAGATACGATAGATAGATAGATAGACAGATAGGATAGATAGATAGATACAGTAGATAGATAGACAGACAGACAGACAGATACGATAGATACGATAGATAGATACGATAGATAGATAGATAGATAGATAGACAGATACAGTAGATAGATAGATAGATAGACAGACAGACAGACAGACAGATACAGTAGATACGATAGATAGATAGATAGATAGATAGATAGATAGACAGATACAGTAGATAGATAGACAGACAGACAGACAGATACGATAGATACGATAGATAGATACGATAGATAGATAGATAGACAGATACAGTAGATAGATAGACAGACAGACAGACAGATACGATAGATACGATAGATAGATACGATAGATAGATAGATAGACAGATACAGTAAATAGATAGATAGATAGACAGACAGACAGACAGACAGATACAGTAGATACGATAGATAGATAGATAGATAGACAGATACAGTAGATAGATAGACAGACAGACAGACAGATACGATAGATACGATAGATAGATACGATAGATAGATAGATAGACAGATACAGTAGATAGATAGACAGACAGACAGACAGATACGATAGATACGATAGATAGATACGATAGATAGATAGATAGATAGATAGATAGACAGATACAGTAGATAGATAGATAGATAGACAGACAGACAGACAGACAGACAGATACAGTAGATACGATAGATAGACAGACAGACAGACAGATACGATAGATACGATAGATAGATACGATAGATAGATAGATAGATAGATAGATAGACAGATACAGTAGATAGATAGATAGATAGATAGACAGACAGACAGACAGACAGACAGACAGATACAGTAGACAGACTCATGGAGTACCTCAGGGCTCTATTTTAGGGCCGCTACTTTTTCCCCTTTACATGATTCCGCTGGGCTCTACATTTAATAAATATGGCATTTCATATCATAGTTGTGCTGATGATACGCAGTTGTATCTTCATTTTAAAGCATGAAGTAATGCGGCTGAAAATTCTCTTCTGGATTGCCTTGAGGAGGTGAAACTTTGGATGAACAGACAAAAAGCCAGAAATTGTCATTTTTGGCAAAAGAAAAGTAAGTTGTGTTCACCAGTGAAGAGTCTAGGGCAGTTTTCAACCCTTATAAAAGTCATGCCAATAACTTGTGCATAATTTGTTTTTTTTTTCAGATCTCAAATTTTGACCATCAAATACAATGGTAAAGAATGGTTTATTTCAGTTAAGAAGGATTGCAACATTTAAATCACGCCTGGATTATTGTAATGCGTTATATGCAGAGGTTTGTCGAGATTACAACTTGTTCAAAATGCTGTGGCCAAACTGAGATCCCACATAACTTCAGCTTTGGCCTCGATGTCTTCGCTGACTAGCGATAAAACAACGGATTGAGTTCATGGGGTTTGACTCCAGAATACATCAGGGATCGTTTAAACATTCAGTCCTGCACAAGATTGTTGTTCATTTTATTCATTGTTTGTGTATGAAAGTTTTTTTTTTGTTTTTTTTTACAGCACTTTGGTAGGCTTTTATAGCTTTTAAAGTGCTTTATAAATGATAGATAGATAGATAGATAGATAGATAGATAGATAGATAGATAGATAGATAGATAGATAGATATAGATATAGATAGAGGGCCAGAGAAAGAATGAATGTAAACACAAAAACTGTTTATTTTACTCTATTATTTTACAAATTGTTTTAATGCATATATATTAGTACACCTAAATTCTGTTTAGTGTTTTTATTCCCTTACGAACTGCTTGCTCTCCTCTGTCTCACTGTGTGTGTGTGTGTGGTGTGTGTGTGTCTGACAGTAATGTTCAGTAATAAACCGTTTGACCATAATTACTGGAGACGCAATCATTCCGTCCAAAGCATTAAACACCGTTTAACATAATCAGCTCATTCTGCAAATGCCACTAATTACATCGCCGTGACACGCTGTGTGTGAGTGTGTGAGTGTGTGTGTGTGAGAGTGTATGTGTCATTATTTAGATTCTAAATCCTGTAATACAGCGATGAAATTCATAAATCCTTCAGGCTCAAATGTTTTATGTTCTGTAACGACTAATTAGATAAAGCACATAGAATATAGACACGACGTGTTCTGAATTAAATATCTTGGTCCTGTAATATATTTTGTGCAATGATATCTCTCTCTCTCACAAGATATTTTCAATACCTCAGCTATGTTTCCAAGACAACAATGAGATTAAATGGAGAATCTTTTTGTTTTGGAGGAACACCTGAGGGAAAAACTCCCGTGAACTCATCCGAAGTTTGGAAACCCGTGAGCAATAAAAACATTCTCTCCGTGTTTATCTCTCGTTCTTTATTTATGCATGTGACTCTTTGCCAGTTGCCCATTAGACTGAAACATTAGGCTGTTTTAGATAAAAAGGCCAGGCAATGGATGGCTTTTCTGTGTTAATGTAAAGCTACATGCTGACAGGGCTGTATTTTTAATGCGGCGAGCAGATATTTCTAATGCATTATAGCTGTAAGGTCTCTATGAAAGTCATCTATCTCTTTCTTCTGGTCCTGGACAAATAGTTCAAGTTCACTTTATTTATTTAGCACATTTACAACAACCACTAGGCTGACCAAAGTGCTTTACAGAACAACCAGATAAATAATAATAATAATAAAATAAACCCTGCATAACAACACATACAACACAAATAAAAGGTTGCATAAACTGCTTAGACTTTCACGTTTATTTCTTTAAGACTGTTAACTTTTTTTAAGTCAGTTATATACAAACGTTAGATTGATCTAATTTGATCTAAGTAAGATTTATTACCCCATTACTAACTGCTAGCCGGTCATACTAGTTTTTAAAGTCTCATTTCACCACTTAAAACTCATCTTTGATCACCAAAATGACATATTTGAACTTTTTTCCTTCTCCCTGCCGTAAAAAATATCTTGAATGTAACTCGACACCCTCATTTAGTATGCGCGGTTCTATGAATATGCAAATGAGCCCCGCCTCCACTCACTCACTCAGCTCAGAGATCCACTGGTTGACGATCACACGTTGATCTGATTGGTTACAAGGTAGTTTGTGACGTCAGAAACACCAGCGATTTCAAAGCGTGTTTTTGAGACTGTCTTTGGTTCACTGCAGTTTTAAGGAGGAAATACTCAGCAATGGTGTCGACTTATGAACTTACACATGGTTTGTCTTAAAGCATATTAAAAACACCACATAGACATATAAACAACATTAAAAGCTGGATTTTCAGCACAGGGCGACTTTAAATCACAGTCTGAACATAATGGCATAACTGGCCCTCGATGTCTGATTGCCAGTGATTGGTGTTTGCGAACAGAACTTTATAGAGTGCATTCTGGGAAAGTGTTCGGTTATTGCCTCAGTTTGTTTGGTCGTGAGGCCGCCTGTGCAACACTATTTGACAGCAATAACATTTTGTCGCACAGCTGGATGTTGGAACGATACACTTGTTCCTGGAAAAGCTCCCGTATACGAGAACAGCCACAGTCATGCTACAGAGAACTGTGTTTCAGTTAGTAGGTCACTGGGGTCACGGGGTCAACCGGGCCTCGGGCTGAGAGGCTTGACACAGTCTGACACCCAGACACAAACACTGCGTGTGTGAGTGTGTGTGTGTGGGTGTGAGTAAATGTGAGAAACAAACCACTGCATCTATACACACACACATTCATACAGTACATTTTATTCTATATAAATATTGGTTATATTCATGAGTGAGTGAGTGAGTGTATGTGTGTGTGTGTGTGTGTGTGTGTGTGTGTGTGTGAGTGTGTGTGTGTGTGTGTGTGTGTGTGTGTGTGAGTAAATGTGAGAAACAAACCACTGCATCTATACACACACACATTCATACAGTACATTTTATTCTATATAAATATTGGTTATATTCATGAGTGAGTGAGTGTATGTGTGTGTGTGTGTGTGTGTGTGTGTGTGTGTGTGTGTGTGTGTGTGTGAGTGTGTGTGTGTGTGTGTGTGTGTGTGTGAGTAAATGTGAGAAACAAACCACTGCATCTATACACACACACATTCATTTTATACAGTATATTTTATGTATATTCTAAATTAATATTGGTTATATTCTTGAGTGAGTGTGTATGTGAGTATGTGTGTGTGTGTGTGTGTGTGTGTGAGCGAGTGTGTGTGTGTGTGAGAGTAAATGTGAGAAACAAACCACTGCATCTATACACACACACATTCATACAGTACATTTTATTCTATATAAATATTGGTTATATTCATGAGTGAGTGAGTGAGTGTGTGTGTGTGTGTGTGTGTGTGTGTGTGTGTGTGTGTGTGTGTGTGTGTGTGTGTGTGTGTGTGTGTGTGTGTGTGTGTGTGTGAGTGAGTGTGAGTGTGTGTGAGTAAATGTGAGAAACAAACCACTGCATCTATACACACACACATTCATTTTATACAGTATATTTTATGTATATTCTATATAAATATTGGTCATATTCTTGTGTGTGTGTGTGTGTGTGTGTGTGTGTGTGTGTGTGTGTGTGTGTGTGTGAGAGAGAGAGAGAGAGAGTGAGTGTGTATGCGTGAGTATGCGTGTGTCAGTGTGTTTGTGTGTGTGTGAGAAGCAAACCACTGCATCTAAATACACACACACATTCATTATATACAGTATATTTTATGTATATTCTATATAAATATTGGTTATATTCTTGAGTGTGTGTGAGAAAGAGAGTGAGTGTGTATGCGTAAGTATGCGTGTCGATGTGTGTGTGTGCGTGTGTGAGTGAGTGTGTGCATGTGAGTGAGTGAGTGTGTGTGAGTGAGTTGTGTGTGTGTGTGTGTGAGTGTGCTTGTATGCATGTGTGTGTGTGTGCTTGTTGTTATACTTTGATGGGTTTTGTATAATGTTTCAGTTCTGTGCCTCAGTTTCCTCTCACTTCTCTGGGCAAATTCCAATCGGAAGTGATCATCCCTATTCCCCACTCACTCCGAAGGGCAGAACATGTTCATTAATGATTCCTTGAAGCGACCATCGCATGTTCCCTTCGCTAACGGACCTGTGGAAGAGCCCTTCGTGAAGAGATTCAGTTGTTCACTTTGTTCGGTAAGCTTCTGCAAATGGCGTCCACTTCCTGAAGTGCAACCGTTGCAACCGTGTGTGTGTCCATAAATATATATATGCTTAGTATATTAATACATTTTGTACATGCTAATCTATTATTTATATCATCTGTTTCAGATTTAAAAAGATGCGACCAAAAACACGTTTGGGAAACGCAAAAGCATCCTTCAAGAACCGAGCAATCCGAGCATGAGATACAGACCTCAGGTCAGACTCACACGTGCATCTGATCTAACAGACAGAATAAGAGAAAAGAGGGAGTGTGTTCGTTCTTATAGTCTTTATTCACAGAATCTGAACCCTTGAACGAGGCCATCCATCAAAACGCTTGTGTCGCCACCGCTGGACGTGGAAAAGCACTTTAAAGAGCGAGACAGCGGCCGGTCACGCGCTTTCATCCCACATTAGACTTTAAAAAAGATGAATTTCCCTCCATTTCACTTGTCTTGTTCCCGGCTCTCTCCTCTTTAGCACGCGTGTGTGTGTGTCCTGTGTGTGTGTGTGGATGCATTAGTGGAAGTGTCAGAGGAAAGCTACTGAAACTTCTCAGTGTGTGTGTGACGACGCTCGAATGCTGGTTACAAGGTCTTATAGGAATATTGTGAGTGTGTGTGTGTGTGTGTGTGTGTGTGTGTGTGTGTTCAGCAGCCTGACACACACACACACACGAGATGAGAATACAAATTAGACACACAATAAACACCCTCCCTCCCGTCTTTTGATTTATTTGAGCAGATATTAGACGCTGTTGTTTCACACAGTGAGAAACCGACACGCTAATGAGCCAAAATTGGGATTACTGAGCCGAGAATTCAATATTCATGAGTACAATTCCAAACATAATATCATTCCATGATGATTATTTTCAGGCAGCCAATTAAAACTGACAAATCTCTAACCCAGGGAAAAATTATTCCTAAAATCATGTGTGTTTTCAAGAAGAGGTGCTTTGTTACTTTACTGAGGGACCAGACGCACCATTTCAACCTGCTGTGAAAAAATCCCACTGATGCTCACTGAACGAGCCTAAACTACATCACGATATTGCTAGGTTGTTGCTAAGGTGTTCTGAATGTTTAATAGGTGTTTGCTAAAGTGTTGCCGGGTGGCTGTCAAGGTGTTCTGTACGTCGTTCGGTGGTTGCTAAGGGATTCTGATGTTGCTAGATGGTTGCTGAGGTGTTTAGATGGTTGCTAAGGTGTTCTGTGTGTTTGCTACATGGTTGCTAAGATGGTTTGTGTGTTACTAGGTGGTTGTTAAGGTGTTCTGTATGTTGTTAGGTGGTTGCTTAGGTGGTTGCTAAGGTGTTTTGGGCGTTTGCTAGATGGTTGCTTAGATGATTTGGGTGTTACTAGGTGGTTGTTAAGGTGTTCTGTATGTTGTTAGGTTGTTGCTTAGATGTTCAGGTGGTTGCTAAGGTGTTTTGGGCGTTTGCTAGATGGTTTCTAAGATGCTTTGGGTGTTACTAGGTGGCTGTTAAGGTGTTCTGTATGTTGTTGGGTGGTTGCTAAGGGGTTCTGATGTTGCCAGGTGGCTGTTAAGGTGTTCTGTATGTTGTTGGGTGGTTGCTAAGGGGTTCTGATGTTGCTAGGTGGTTGCTGAGGTGTCTAGGTGTTTGCTAAAGTGTTCTGGGTGTTTGCTATATGGTTGCTAAGGTGTTCTGTATGTTGTTAGGTGGTCACTAAGGGGTTCTGATGTTTCAAGGTAGTTGCTGAGGTGTCTAGGTGTTTGCTAATGTGTTCTGGGTGTTGCTAGGTGGTTGTTTAGGTGTTCTGTATGTTGTTGGGTGGTTGCTAAGGGGTTCTGATGTTGCTAGGTGGTTGCTGAGGTGTCTAGGTGTTTGCTAAAGTGTTCTGGGTGTTTGCTATATGGTTGCTAAGGTGTTCTGTATGTTGTTAGGTGGTCACTAAGGGGTTCTGATGTTTCAAGGTAGTTGCTGAGGTGTCTAGGTGTTTGCTAAGGTGTTCTGGGTGTTGCTAGGTGGTTGTTAAGGTGTTCTGTATGTTGTTGGGTGGTTGCTAGGTGGTTGTTAAGGTGTACTGTATCTTGTTGGGTGGTTGCTAAGGGGTTCTGATGTTGCTAGGTGGTTGCTGAGGTGTCTAGGTGTTTGCTAAAGTGTTCTGGGTGTTTGCTATATGGTTGCTAAGGTGTTCTGTATGTTGTTAGGTGGTCACTAAGGGGTTCTGATGTTTCTAGGTAGTTGCTGAGGTGTCTAGGTGTTTGCTAATGTGTTCTGGGTGTTGCTAGGTGGTTGTTTAGGTGTTCTGTATGTTGTTGGGTGGTTGCTAAGGGGTTCTGATGTTGCTAGGTAGTTGCTGAGGTTTCTAGGTGTTTGCTAAGGTGTTCTGGGTGTTGCTAGGTGGTTGTTAAGGTGTTCTGTATGTTGTTGGGTGGTTGCTAAGGGGTTCTGATGTTGCTAGGTAGTTGCTGAGGTGTCTAGGTGTTTGCTAAGGTGTTCTGGGTGTTGCTAGGTGGTTGTTAAGGTGTTCTGTATGTTTTTGGGTGGTTGCTAATGGGTTCTGATATTGCTAGGTAGTTCCTGAGGTGTTTAGGTGGTTGCTAGAGTGTTCTGGGTGTTTGCTATATGGTTGCTAAGGTGTTCTGTATGTGGTTAGGTGGTCACTAAGGGGTTCTGATGTTGCTAGGTGGTTGCTAAGGTGTTCTGGGTGTTGCTAGGTGGTTGCTAATGGGTTCTGATGATTCTAGGTGGTTGCTGAGGTGTTTAGGTGGTTGCTAAAGTGTTCTGGGTGTTTGCTATATGGTTGCTAAGGTGTTGTTAGGTGGTCACTATGGGGTGCTGATGTTGCTAGGTGGTTGCTAAGGTGTTCTGGGTGTTGCTAGGTGGTTGCTAATGGGTTCTGATGTTGCTAGGTGGTTGCTGAGGTGCGTTACTCCAATGTTCGTACCAGAACAGGCCACCAGAACAGTGTGTGTGTGTGTGTGTGTGTGTGTGTGTGTGTGTGTGTGTGTGTGTGTGTGTGTGTGTGTGTGTGTCAGTCTCTGAGGATGTGAGAGTGATGCACGCAGTGATCTCAGGGTCACGATCTTGTTTAACCCTGATGGACCGACAGAATAAAGCTGATCCACACAGTCTCCATACAAAGCTGTTTTCCCTCTTGGAACGACAAAGTTTTTATTATTTTTACACACACACACACACACACACACACACACACACACACACACACACACACACACACACACACACACACACACACACACACACACACACACACACACACACACACACACACACACAGCTCTTGTTTTCACTGACATTTACTTCACCTACATATGTCCCGTGATTCTGTCTCGACCCTTCAGATTGAATTCCTCCAGTAAACACCAACTCAAACACACACACACAAACACACACACTCATGATAGCCGGGGCTCGACTTCTGCCCGATAACATCTCGTCTCTCTCAGAAGATGAAAGCACAAACGAAGCGCACTGATCACAATCTCCTGCAACACGAGCGGCTCTGGTTAATTCCTCACAGGAGCGTGACACACTTTCATACAGACGACGAGTCAAAGACAGATGAGGGATGAAAGATGGCTTCATCATAATCCCTAGAGAGCCGTCTACCTAGGCAACATAAGCACACTATTTTTATTACACTTCTCGAATAGTGAAATCACTCACATTCAAATCATTTCTCCAACACCTTATCTGTGCTCGACTGCGGGATTCTCTCTTACACACACACACACACACTCTTCCTCTTACACACACACTCTTCCTCCTCTTCCTCTTACACACACACTCTTCCTCCTCTTCCTCTTACACACACACTCTTCCTCCTCGTTCACTCTTACACACACACTCTTCCTCCTCGTTCACTCTTACACACACACTCTTCCTCCTCTTCCTCTTACACACACACTCTTCCTCCTCGTTCACTCTTACACACACACTCTTCCTCCTCTTCCTCTTACACACACACTCTTCCTCCTCGTTCACTCTTACACACACACTCTTCCTCCTCGTTCACTCTTACACACTCTTACACACACACTCTTCCTCCTCTCCCTCTTACACACACACTCTTCCTCCTCTTCCTCTTACACTCTTCCTCCTCGTTCACTCTTACACACACACTCTTCCTCCTCTTCCTCTTACACACACACACTCTTCCTCCTCGTTCACTCTTACACACACACACTCTTCCTCCTCTTCCTCTTACACACACACTCTTCCTCCTCGTTCACTCTTACACACACACTCTACCTCCTCTTCCTCTTACACACACACTCTTCCTCCTCGTTCACTCTTACACACACACTCTTCCTCCTCTTCCTCTTACACACACACTCTTCCTCCTCGTTCACTCTTACACACACACTCTTCCTCCTCTTCCTCTTACACACACACTCTTCCTCCTCGTTCACTCTTACACACACACTCTTCCTCCTCTTCCTCTTACACACACACTCTTCCTCCTCGTTCACTCTTACACACACACTCTTCCTCCTCTTCCTCTTACACACACACTCTTCCTCCTCGTTCACTCTTACACACACACTCTTCCTCCTCTTCCTCTTACACACACACTCTTCCTCCTCGTTCACTCTTACACACACACTCTTCCTCCTCGTTCACTCTTACACACTCTTACACACACACTCTTCCTCCTCTCCCTCTTACACACACACTCTTCCTCCTCTTCCTCTTACACTCTTCCTCCTCGTTCACTCTTACACACACACTCTTCCTCCTCTTCCTCTTACACACACACACTCTTCCTCCTCGTTCACTCTTACACACACACACTCTTCCTCCTCTTCCTCTTACACACACACTCTTCCTCCTCGTTCACTCTTACACACACACTCTACCTCCTCTTCCTCTTACACACACACTCTTCCTCCTCGTTCACTCTTACACACACACTCTTCCTCCTCTTCCTCTTACACACACACTCTTCCTCCTCGTTCACTCTTACACACACACTCTTCCTCCTCTTCCTCTTACACACACACTCTTCCTCCTCGTTCACTCTTACACACACACTCTTCCTCCTCGTTCACTCTTACACACTCTTACACACACACTCTTCCTCCTCTCCCTCTTACACACACACTCTTCCTCCTCTTCCTCTTACACTCTTCCTCCTCGTTCACTCTTACACACACACTCTTCCTCCTCTTCCTCTTACACACACACTCTTCCTCCTCGTTCACTCTTACACACACACTCTTCCTCCTCTTCCTCTTACACACACACTCTTCCTCCTCTTCCTCTTACACTCTTCCTCCTCGTTCACTCTTACACACACACTCTTCCTCCTCGTTCACTCTTACACACACACTCTTCCTCCTCTTCCTCTTACACACACACTCTTCCTCCTCGTTCACTCTTACACACACACTCTTCCTCCTCGTTCACTCTTACACACACACTCTTCCTCCTCTTCCTCTTACACACACACTCTTCCTCCTCACCCTCTTACACACACACACACACACACACACTCTTCCTCCTCGTTCACTCTTACACACACACACTCTTTCTCCTCTTCCTCTTACACACACACTTTTCCTCCTCACCCTCTTACACACACACACACACACACACACACACACACACACTCTTCCTCCTCGTTCACTCTTACACACACACACTCTTTCTCCTCTTCCTCTTACACACACACTTTTCCTCCTCACCCTCTTACACACAAACACACACACACTCTTCCTCCTCGTTCACTCTTACACACACACTCTTCCTCCTCTTCCTCTTACACACACACTTTTCCTCCTCTCACTCTTACACACACACTCTTCCTCCTCTCCCTCTTACACACACACTCTTCCTCCTCGTTCACTCTTACACACACACACTCTTCCTCCTCTAACTCTTAAACACACACTCTTCCGCCTCTCCCTCTAACACACACACTCTTCCTCCTCTCCCTCTTACACACACACTCTTCCTCCTCTTCCTCTTACACACACACTCTTCTTCCTCTTCCTCTTACACACACACTCTTCCTCCTCTTCCTCTTACACACACACTCTTCCTCCTCACCCTCTTACACACACACACACACACACACACACACACACACTCTTCCTCATCGTTCACTCTTACACACACACTCTTCCTCTTCTCCCTCTTACACACACACTCTTCCTCCTCGTTCACTCTTACACACACACTCTTCCTCCTCTAACTCTTAAACACACACTCTTCCGCCTCTCCCTCTTACACACACACACTCTTCCTCCTCGTTCACTCTAACACACACTCTTCCTCCTCTCCCTCTTACACACACACACTCTTCCTCCTCTTCCTCTTACACACACACTCTTCCTCCTCTTCCTCTTACACACACACTCTTCCACCTCTTCCTCTTACACACACACTCTTCCGCCTCTCCCTCTTACACACACACACTCTTCCTCCTTGTTCACTCTAACACACACTCTTCCTCCTCTCCCTCTAACACACACACTCTTCCTCCTCTCCCTCTTACACACACACTCTTCCTCCTCTTCCTCTTACACACACACTCTTCTTCCTCTTACACACACACTCTTCCTCCTCTTCCTCTTACACACACACTCTTCCTCCTCACCCTCTTACACACACACACACACTCTTCCTCCTCGTTCACTCTTACACACACACTCTTCCTCTTCTCCCTCTTACACACACACTCTTCCTCCTTGTTCACTCTTACACACACACTCTTCCTCCTCTAACTCTTAAACACACACTCTTCCGCCTCTCCCTCTTACACACACACACACACTCTTCCTCCTCGTTCACTCTAACACACACTCTTCCTCCTCTCCCTCTTACACACACACTCTTCCTCCTCTCCCTCTTACACACACTCTTCCTCCTCTCCCTCTTACACACACACTCTTCCTCCTCTCCCTATTTTTCGCCAAACAAGTCCAAACAGATATATTTACATTGGACTGAACAAATATATGCTCACAAAAAAAACAGTAAACTGAAAAAGATTGAAGTGTTAACTCGTGTATCGGCCAATCAGCTCATGTAGTGTTATTTTGAATGGCAGTGTTTTGAAATGGCAAACATGTGACTTTATGTCCGATTGTTGTGTCTTATGCAGAGAACCGTGTTCAGTGCATCTAAAAAGTGCCATTTTGAATTACAAAAATGTGTGTAAAGCAGAAAATGTGTTTAGACTTTTGGAGACGTGAGAAGAGGTTTTGCTCTGTGTGTGTGTCAGTTTAAATAATAGTGCTGTGCACGTCATTTGAGTGTGTTAGCAACTGGAAAAAACTGTATATTGTTTCCATCCATTACTGGTCTCAACATTCAGTGCAACATTTCGAGTCAGTTTTGGCTCTGAACTGACTTGTATTATGTACAGTCGGTTTGGTCACATCATTAGAAATAAGTGTGAACATTTTTGAGTCGTTGTGTGTAATCGATGACGACTGTGTTGTAGTTGTGTTTAACTTTTGCCTGCCTGTGTTTAG
>NC_140223.1:4601768-4609268 GCF_951802725.1 Rutilus rutilus
AAAGAAAGAAGTGATTCTGACCTGAAACGAGTCGTCAGTAATTCAGTCTCACTTTCTGCTGAAGATACGTAGGTTTGTAACTAATTTGCATAAAGCCAGCCTGTGGTCTTGATTGGCTGAACAGCGTCTCTTAGCTCCGCCCTCAAACACTGTAGTTTATCTGAGACTGGAAGAGTTTGGTTCGTGTTGTTCATGTGGAGAAGACGCTGTTTTCTGCTGACAAAGCAAATCCACTTTGATGAGATTGATACGGTAAAACCCACGCCATCGTCACTGTTCGTATCACTGTGTGTCAAGAGCTGAGGTTCAGATATGATAATGAGCGTTTGCTTTCTGACCAATCAGAGCAGAGCAGCTCTCAGAGAGGCGGGGCTTAGAGAGACTGAATCTTCAAACTAACCGTTTCAGACACTGAGAGAAAGAGCCGATGCTGAAATGGATATTATGAGAAAATTGAAGTGTTTTATACTGTAGGAGAGTCCAAAACAAAACTAGGAGCCTTTAAAATAGCATAACTGGGGCACTTGAAGAAAACACAGGCATTAATGAGATTTCATTCTCCTGAAATTAAGAAAACACACTTTCTCCACTGCTAATGCGAATATCATTAGCTCAGTGCACCAGTGACATAATTATGAGTGCATTAATATGAGATATATATATATATATGAGCTGTTCTAGATCATGTTATGGAGACGTGTGTTAGATTGAGTCGCAAATCAAGCTCATGTCATGAGTGAGTGGTGTGCTATGATCATGTACAATATGTTATTATTCTCAAAGGAATGCTTACAGCTGATGTTCACTGACCTGAAACATCACCAGAGAGAGAGAGAGAGAGAGAGAGAGATCTGCAAGAGGCTGATGGGATGGTAATGGAAACCCAGAGGAACATCTTAAAGCTCATTGCCTTCCCAACAGTCTCTGAAGTTCTGTGGAGAAATGAAAATAGAAACATATGAGACAACATGGCTGACGTACTACTGTATACGGTGAGATTGCACTGCTATTAAAAAGAAAGCGGATAACAGCTCAAAGAATTTGATGAGAAATGCTTGAGTTCATATTGAGAAAAAAATATGTAATAATTCATCTTAAACATGTACAGTAAGTTCAGTTGCTGCCTTAATCAAATTGCCTCTACAAGTCATTCAAATCATTGTGTTACATTTCGGCTATAGTTTAATGTTTTATAACTTAAGAAATGAAGCTGAAATTATTTTTATGATTTTGAGTAATGGAGAAACATGACTTATTGACTGAATAACCAAACATGCAGAGACAAAATACCACCCTTTGGTCTCCGTGAATAATTAATAAGAGACAAAGCGATCTAATTGGCTGCTGAGATCGAAGCATTACTGATTGTGTAATGTTTTATTACTGTGTTCAGACCAGTGTTACTTTAATATTTTAGTGACATTAAGATAATATTACAGTTTTTGTGAATATTATTTATTACATGGCTTGGTTGAATTCTAATGTAGAATGCGGTGTGTTATTATTTCTTGATATAAGACCGCTGGGAAGTATAACACACCGTTGCCATGAAAAACAGAGCGTTGCTATGGACGCAGGAGTCTAACCGTAGAGACGGAACGGACTATTTTCTTTAGCGGAAGCAATACAATCGTTTTTAAATCAATAAACTCCTTTTAAAATCAATATTTTGTGTCAAATTATTGATTTATTTGGTAGGTAGCCTCGCTCAACAACCGCCTCGCCTTACATGATCCCTTACATAGCTATACACTACACAGTCTTTTAAAGACCTTCTGAGAAGCAAAAGTCACATTTTATTCTCCATTTAATCTCATTGATGTCTAGAAGAAACAGCTGAGGTATTAAAAAGAAGAGCGACAACATCGCCCCAGTAAAATGTGGAAAAAAAAGTAAGTTATTGCATTAAATTAATAAGAATCTAATGAGGAAAAACCCCAAAGCAAGACGTCAGGCCACATTACAGTAATGGGATTTTTTTTGGAGGGAATGTGTTTAATCATCATTATAAAATAATGTTGCAATGCAAAAAATCTTATTCTGAAAGATATTTTTTCCCCCATATCCAAAATATGAATCCTTATTTTGTCTTTTGATTTCGGGGGTGAAATATGACCTGGACATGTTTTGGTGAGATTCATCCACTAATGAAATATACCAGAAGACGAAAATACGCACAAAATGTGTCCAAAAAGCACCTCAAATTTCCTCTGAAGTTCCATTTGCGAGATTATTTTCTTCAGCTCCATCCATCTCACACACGCCTGCCAAAACACACACACACACACACACACACACACACACACACACACACACACACACACACACACACACACACACACACACACACACACACACACACGTAAGTGTAAGAGTGTGTGTGTGTGTGTGTGTGTGTGTGTGTGTGTTCAGCGTCTCCATCCGTTATATCCTCCTGTGAGGACGTCACGCCTGCTAAACATTGCTTAATGTTCCTGAAATGTGTCCTTCCACTTCTGCAACGTTCTTAAAGGCTGATTTTAATCCAGAAATGATTTATGATTATAAAACATGCCTAATAAAGTCATCAGAACTTTGTGGAGGGTTTAAAGGGACCGTTCAACCCTTTTATAATACTTCTTTCATTCTGTAATTTTCCTGGCATGAAGGTTAAATTGAATATTTCATTCAAATATATAGATAATTATTAAGCTACTAATAATCAGTGTTGGCGAAAGTTACTTTTAAAAGTAATGTGTTGCATTTCTCAGTTTAAAAAGTAACTAGCATTACTTAGTTACTTTTTATGGAAAGTAATGCGTTACATTACTTTTGCGTTACTTTTTCTGACCTGGACTGGGTTTGCTTGTTTTTTAATAACAACAAAAAAGTGATATTTTTGGCAAAAGTAAAGGTCTTTCACACTAAAAGCTCTATTCTGGAACGCAGAAGAAACTCTTACTTCAGCAATACAAAGAACAAATAAAATAAAAACAAATGTGATGTTTATCTAAAGTAATTGTATCTTATTAGTATGGTTGAACTGGATCATCGAAGGTCAGCTGCAAAGATATCGGTTAATAAAGTGAGATTAAATCCATAAAGTATACGCACCTTACTCCTGATTTCTCCCAACGTGGGGAGAGAAGAGCTGCCATTCAAATAATGGGAAGAAAAAGTAACTTAGATATTTTGTTATAAATGTAAAAATAATACGTTACTTCCATGTCTTCTTGCACTTGAGCGGACAAAAGCACACACAATTATGTCAAAAACAAAACGAGTAACCTAGTAAACATAGTCGGTTATGTCTTGAGTGACTGTGAACAGTTGAGAAAGTAAAGGGACGTGTATCAGTGTATTAGATCCGTGCATTCGCTCTTAAAGTGACAGCAGCCTAATATTCCTGCTAATGTGTGTGTTTAATGTTATTTATAAAACATTGGACAAAGAAAAAAATCACTCACTGCTCTTGACTGAATAACCTCTGTAACTTTAATAAGGATTCATTAATACAGATATTTAGTGAGGAATATGCAGTGTTATTTTACATTTGCTTACTTTATTACATTTCTGTTCCTGAAAAATACTGTTAGGAAAAACCTCTAAAAGCCCTGATTATTTCATTTGTATCTTTGTTATATTGTAATTATTCTGTGCTTTTGCTTGTAATTTTTATTTGTTCTCATTTTAATTCCGACTGTTTACTTGTCTTTAATAATGTTTTAAATGTATATTAGGCTAGTAGTTTTAGCTGTGGTATTGAAATTGCAATAGAGAATTGTGAGTTTCATGGCCAGTAAAAAATACTTAAGTAAAAAAGGCAAAAAGTTAGTTTTAGGCCTTGTAAACATATATATATATATATATAAGTTAGTTTTAGGCCTTGTAAACATATATATATATATATATATATATATATATATAAGTTAGTTTTAGGCCTTGTAAACATATATATATATAAATAAGTTAGTTTTAGGCCTTGTAAACATATATATATATATATATAAGTTAGTTTTAGGCCTTGTATACATATATATATATATAAGTTAGTTTTAGGCCTTGTAAACATATATATATATAAATAAGTTAGTTTTAGGCCTTGTAAACACACATATATATATATATATAAGTTAGTTTTAGGCCTTGTAAACATATATATATATATATATATAAGTTAGTTTTAGGCCTTGTAAACATATATATATATATATAAGTTAGTTTTAGGCCTTGTAAACATATATATATATATATAAGTTAGTTTTAGGCCTTGTAAACATATATATATATATAAGTTAGTTTTAGGCCTTGTAAACATATATATATATAAATAAGTTAGTTTTAGGCCTTGTAAACATATATATATATATATATAAGTTAGTTTTAGGCCTTGTAAACATATATATATATATAAGTTAGTTTTAGGCCTTGTAAACATATATATATATATATATATATATATATGTTAGTTTTAGGCCTTGTAAACATATATATATATACACACACACACACACACACACACAAACACACACACATTTGTATGCACTATGTATGTTAATGCTTGTTGGAAGAAATCTTCCTGCACTGGAAAAAGTTTAACTATTATTTACTCAATTTTATTGGTGAAACATTTTTACACTCAAAAAAATTGAGTAAATTTTAAAGCTGTGAAATCAATGAAATATACTGTATGAATTGAGTAAATGCAAGTAAAAAAATTAAGTAAATCTGAGTAACTGCATCTGGTACATTAACAAATAAAATTGAGTAGAAATAATTTAACATTTAAACATTAAAAAAACAATATTTATGAGTAATATTAACTGTTTTATTAATGAGTAATATTAACTTTTTTATTTTCTCTAAACCTTTGTAAAATAGTACTCCAGACAACCACCAGTATACATTACATTGGCCTTTATTTTCAATGAGTACAGCAATACAGCACATTTTAGACTGTTTTTTCATGTATACAATATTGCCTGCATTTAAACTTATTTAACAAGTAAAAATGAAATATTTAAACATTCAGGTAGCCTAATTCAAGTGTAATCAACCACTCTGTTATCCAATATCCACCGAATCTGCGCTGGTCCTTGTGCCGGAGACAGACTCGCGCTCTGCGGGTGAACTTTGAACTTCATACCGCCGTCCTGCGTTTCACTCACAGTCACTGAGGCACAGCCGAAAGATACTGCGAGCGACTGACATAACCTGCCAATAAACAAAAAGTGATAATTCTGAGGACATTTTATCATCCAAATGATAATAATTATATTCATTATCATCAGTGTTGGGCAAGTTACTTCGAAACTGTAATGCATTATTTATTACTTGTTACTGTCATTTCAAAGTAATTTGTTACATTACAATATTACTCAAATGTAAGGCATTACACTACTATTGCATTACTTTTAAGTTACTCTCACCAAAATAACTGCAAATATGGATTTGGCAATCTAAATGTAGCGTATGATGCTCAATTAGCTCATTACACATCCAGTAGAAGGTGATGTGGTATCCGACTGAGCTTGGACCCATAAGAAATTTTACCATGATGTACTATAGTACATACCATGGTATACCATAGTAGTACCATGGTAGTACCATGGTACCTTACATCTAACCATGGTACATACTATATAGTACTTCAGATATTATCATGGTACCATGGTACATTGCATGGTACTGTAGATGTTACTATGGTACATAGTATGGAACCTCAGATTTACCATGGATGGTACATACTTTATAGTACTTCAGATATTATCATGGAACCATGATAATATCTGAAGTACTATACTGTACAGTATGTTATGGTACATAGTATGGTACCTCAGATTTACCATGGTACATGCCCTATTACCTCAGATATAACCATGGTACATTCTGCCGTACATATTACCATGGTACATACTACCTCAGATATAACCATGGTACCTCAAATATTACCATGGTACTTTGCATGGACGCATGGTACAGAGTACAGACATCTTTTTACTTTAAGCCCGGGGTAAACTTTAGGCTTAAACTTTAGCAAAAATAAAAATAACTAATGAATAATAGCTAAGCCAAATATTTTTATTTTATTTTAATTATTATTGTGAGTGACTGCAGTAGTGTGGGCATAGGCCATTTGGTCTATGAACGAGTCATAGATCTCCAAAATCAGTTTTAAATGTATAATTTAATATTAATGAGATTTTTATTTAAGTAATGTTCTAATTCTAGATGTTTGTAAATGCTGCATGATTTTGACGTGGTTTAATCAATGGCCGTGCGCGTGAACTTTGAACATTCATGTCGCTTTCAAACACTGGAGCGGCCGCGGCGCAGAGTTGCCATGGAAACGGCGCTGGACCACTGCGACTGGTAAGCAGGAAACTCCCTCTCTCGCTGTTGAGAATGTACTATCCGCTGCAGGCTCACTCATCTCGGCTCTGTCTGATTAACGTACAGGAAGTGAAACATTTTGCGCGGACGTTTCTCCTCTGCTGATCTCGCGGTGATTTTGGCGAATTTGTATGAAGAAAAACTACCACTTTATTCCAGGTTAACTAACATTGCTTGTAACGCGCGTTACTGACATTTGTACCGAGTAAAATATTACTTTTTTCCCCCCTGTAATGCCTTACATTACCGCGTTACAGCAAAAAGCAATGCATTACAGTAATTAATTACTTTTGTAACGCGTTACTCCCAACACTGATTATCATTATGAAAGTCATGTGTTTATGCAAAGCGTTTCAATCACGCAAAAAGACAAACGCGGCTCTCGTCTCGTTTAGGTGTCGAATTACGCCTCTGTATGTTGTTTTGCATTAAATATGATTTAAAGCACAGTAATGATTTTATAGATAAAATAAAACATACACCAACCTGAATTTCACAGAGGAAATGCACCAAATCTGCGACGCTGAGAAGAGAGCTGTTGTTCTGGAGACTGGAGAGTTCAAACAGCCCGCGCTCACTCCAACCGTCGAGTTTTCGTCACGTCAGAGGGTGGGGGAGGGGGGCATTGTTTTAATTGAGTAAACTTACTCAATTTTAAGAGCGTGTTAAATATATTAATAATATTGATTTGAATTAAGTAATTTTTTTGTTTCTTGAAACAGATCAGTTTAATTAAACATTCTCAAATATTTTGATAGAAATTTCACATATATATTAAGTATATTATAAAGAAATAATTGGTTAGTCAAATACTAAATTATTTTATTGAAAAAAACTTAAATATATCTGTAAATTTTAGATAAAATTAACTGTTGGATTTTTACTCAATTATTTTGGTATGTTTAACTCAAACAATCAAGTAAACGATATACAGAGATTTTATTAAGTTAATAAAGTTAAAAATTTCTGTAATATTTACTAAGCCACAGAATTATTTTTTACAGTGTGGTAAGATAACATTTTTATGGTGTATTACTGGTGAATATGAGCATGAGATTTGAGAGCTTATGATTTGAGAGAATATGATTATCCTTTTGTGTCTCACAGAAGAAAGAAAGTCATGCAGGT
>NC_140223.1:4616768-4634268 GCF_951802725.1 Rutilus rutilus
CTTAAACAGACACAGAGTGATGTTAGCATATGTTCTGTCTGCTTCTGGGAGTCTGTGGGGAGCGAGCTGTAATTACACCAAACACAGATTTTACTCATTAAACTTTCTTTCTGCTCGCTGGAAAGCAGCCCTGCGTTCACGTTCTCCCGTCCCGATGTGATCTCATTAGTTTTTGGAGGTATGAAAAGTTCTAGTAGCACACTGCATAAACATCTGGCATATAAACTAATGCAACTCTTTATAGTGCTGTTCCATTGGGTAACATTAGTGTACTAGCATGAACTAACAATGAAAAATAATTATTGATCGTAGTTAATGTTAAGTTCAACATTTAGTAATATTTTATTTAAATCAAAAGTTGTATCTGTTAATATTATTTTATGGACCCGAGCTAACATGAACTAACAATGAAAAAAATAAATAAATAAATAAATAAAAATAAATAAAATAAATAAATAAATAAATAATAAAAATAAATAATAAAATAATAAAAATAAAATAATAAAATAAAATAAAATAAAATAAAAATGTCTAATAATAAAAATAATTATATTAATAAAAATAATTATTATTCTTTCTATTATAAATCTTAATAAAAAAGGATTTGCACCAATTGTGCAATAAGATTCCATTAGTTCACATTTCACTAGTTAAAATGAAGAATGAAAAATACTTCTAAAGCATTTATTAATCATAGATAATGTTAATTTCAACATTTACTAACACGTTTAAATAAATAAAAAATTCTGTTAATATTATTTATTGACCCTGAGCTGACATGAACTAACAACAACAACAACAAAATATATATATTATAAAAAATACAAAAATAATAATAATACAAATTTGGAAGACAAATGATTATTATTACTATTATTATTATATGCCAAAGCATATATTTACAATAAATCAAAACAAATATATTTGAACCAATTGTGAGCAAATTTAGTTATAATTTCAATGAATAATCTATTTGTAATCAAATTGTTGTCCAAGCATATATTTACACCCCTGATCACTGCGTAAAACTGCGTCTTTATACGACCTTTATGACTTACAGTTTGCATTATAATTCATCATTACATAAGTTTAAGAACTGTTTTATACTACACTAACTGCAGTCTCAGCACTGTATTCTCATGGGGATTCAGGACACAAAATCAAAGGATTACTGTAAGGAGTGAGAGACATGAAACTAGCACAGATGTAATGGATGGAGTGACGCTCAATAAAGGTGAAGCGCTGACAGAATGACAGAGAGCAGTGTGGACACTTCCCGGTGATGTGATGTGATCATGTGATCATGTGTTATTGATGAGGCTTGTCTTTACATGCTAATGGAGTGTATGTTCAGACAGTGGGGCCTTCTCTCCGGGAGATGAATATTCATGAGCACCTGCACTTACTCACTCTTACACACTAGCGTCACACACGCCGGAGTCCGTCCCGCTCGCGTGCGCCTTACAGGGATCTGATCCCGGGCCCATGTGGGATATTCAACAATACAAACAGTCATATTAGCATCGACTGTCAAGTGGGATTTTAGTGTCATTCATATACTGTCATAGTGGATTTGGGTATCCTCTGCCATTCCTCCTTGCAGATCCTCTCCATTTCTGTCAGGTTGGATGGTAAACGTTGGTGGACAGCCATTTTCAGGTCTCTCCAGAGATGCTCAATTGGGTTTAAGTCAGGGCTCTGGCTGGGCCATTCAAGAACAGTCACAGAGTTGTTGTGAAGCCACTCCTTCTTTATTTTAGCTGTGTGCTTAGGGTCATTGTCTTGTTGGAAGGTGAACCTTCGGCCCAGTCTGAGGTCCAGAGCACTCTGGAGAAGGTTTTCGTCCAGGATATCCCTGTACTTGGCCGCATTCATCTTTCCCTCGATTGCAACCAGTCGTCCTGTCCCTGCAGCTGAAAAACACCCCCACAGCATGATGCTGCCACCACCATGCTTCACTGTTGAGACTGTATTGGACAGGTGATGAGCAGTGCCTGGTTTTCTCCACACAACCGCTTAGAATTAAGGCCAAAAAGTTCTATCTTGGTCTCATCAGACCAGAGAATCTTATTTATCACCATCTTGGAGTCCTTCAGGTGTGCTTTCATGTGTCTTGCACTGAGGAGAGGCTTTCGTCGGGCCACTCTGCCATAAAGCCCCGACTGGTGGATGGCTGCAGTGATGGTTGACTTACTACAACTTTCTCCCATCTCCCGACTGCATCTCTGGAGCTCAGCCACAGTGATCTTTGGGTTCTTCTTTACCTCTCTCACCAAGGCTCTTCTCCCCCGATAGCTCAGTTTGGCCGGACGACCAACTCTAGGAAGGGTTCTGGTCGTCCCAAACGTCTTCCATGTAAGGATTATGGAGGCCACTGTGCTCTTAGGAACCTTAAGTGCAGCAGACATTTTTTTGTAACCTTGGCCAGATCTGTGCCTTGCCACAATTCTGTCTCTGAGCTCTTCAGGCAGTTCCTTTGACCTCATGATTCTCATTTGCTCTGACATGCACTGTGAGCTGTAAGGTCTTATATAGACAGGTGTGTGGCTTTCCTAATCAAGTCCCATCAGTATAATCAAACACAGCTGGACTCAAATGAAGGTGTAGAACCATCTCAAGGATGATCAGAAGAAATGGACAGCACCTGAGTTAAATATATGAGTGTCACAGCAAAGGGTCTGAATACTTAGGACCATGTGATATTTCAGTTTTTCTTTTTAAATAAATGTGCAAAAATGTCAACAAGTCTGTGTTTTTCTGTCAATGTGGGGTGCTGTGTGTACAATAATGAGGAAAAAAATGAACTTAAATGATTTTAGCAAATGGCTGCAATATAACAAAGAGTGAAATCTGGGGTCTGAATACTTTCCGTACCCACTGTATCAACACTGAAGTCTAGCAAACAAAATAGCAAAGGATGATGTTGTGCAATGAATTTGTTTAGCGAGCGTACGGTTACCAACAGAAAGGATTGTTTACCATGTTTTACACACATGCAGTTTGCAAAACAGTTTTTTTTTTTATGATCATTCAAAGCAGAAACTTGACTCTGGGCCATACACTCAAGGGTCATACACTCATAATTTCAAATTCTAAGTAGGTATTTCTAAGTAGGAAGTGGGAAATTCCGAGTTGAAGATGGAAATAAAGTCTAGTCACAGTGGAGGAGCCCTGAATCAGGATCATCGGAGAACATCGGGACTTACAGATGTACTGGGCTGAACTGTGTTACGAGCTCAGCTGTAGAGCTCTTCAGCCCGTGAGGCTTTATTGATATAACTACACACACACACACACACACACACACACACACACACACACACTCGTGCCCACAGCAAGCAGCACGTTAACGCCATTAGCATGTCATTAAGAAGCAGATGAGCGCCCAGATGCTGTGTGCTATAGCTTCCAGCGCCCCGTGTGTGAAGACATGAGCTGAATACCCACACAAACACGAGAGCTTCAGTGTCAGTGTGTTCACACACTCTTAAGGCCCGTTCGCACTAAGGACGATAACTATAATCATAACCATAAAGATAATAAACCAATAACCAAAAGATATAGTTCTAAAAATCGTTCTAAATATAAAAGAATAGCAGAGTCCACAACACAACTATAACGATAACATACAAAGAAATTATATGGATGGAATCACATTCAGAATGATTTTTTTCCAGCTGATGAAAGATAAAAATATTGACAGCCAATCAGAATCCATTATGCATTAAAGAGCTTGAGCATTTAAAGTGGCAGATGACAAAACTGCTAACTTTTCAGGCCTTTGGCCTCTCTAGAGCTGGGAAGCTTCTCTAATATGAACGCAGATCCTAAAGCTCTTACCTGATCATAACCCTTAATTTTCCAGTGATATTTCTCTGAGCTTTTCTCTTTTGTAATGTCTCTCAGGTCTCTCGCTTTCTACAGTCTTTCTTCAAATCTCCCTCTCTCTCCTCCCACATCATGACTGGACACACCCCCTACTGCTGATTGGCTCACTCTCTCCTCCCCATCATGAGTGGACACGCCCCCTACTGCTGATTGGCTCACTCTCTCCTCCCACATCATGACTGGACACAACCCCTACTGCTGATTGGCTCACTCTCTCCTTCCCATCATGAGTGGACACGCCCCCTACTGCTGATTGGCTCACTCTCTCCTCCCCATCATAAGTGGACACACCCCCTACTGCTGATTGGCTCACTCACTCCTCCCCATCATGAGTGGACACGCCCCCTACTGCTGATTGGCTCACTCTCTCTCCTCCCCATCATGAGTGGACATGCCCCCTACTGCTGATTGGCTCACTCTCTCCTCCCCTATCATGAGTGGAGACGCCCCCTACTGCTGATTGGCTCACTCTCTCCTCCCCATCATGAGTGGACACGCCCCCTACTGCTGATTGGCTCACTCTCTCCTCCCACATCATGACTGGACACAACCCCTACTGCTGATTGGCTCACTCTCTCCTTCCCATCATGAGTGGACACGCCCCCTACTGCTGATTGGCTCACTCTCTCCTCCCCATCATAAGTGGACACACCCCCTACTGCTGATTGGCTCACTCACTCCTCCCCATCATGAGTGGACACGCCCCCTACTGCTGATTGGCTCACTCTCTCTCCTCCCCATCATGAGTGGACATGCCCCCTACTGCTGATTGGCTCACTCTCTCCTTCCCATCATGAGTGGACACGCCCCCTACTGCTGATTGGCTCACTCTCTCCTCCCCATCATGAGTGGACACGCCCCCTACTGCTGATTGGCTCACTCTCTCCTCCCACATCATGACTGGACACAACCCCTACTGCTGATTGGCTCACTCTCTCCTTCCCATCATGAGTGGACACGCCCCCTACTGCTGATTGGCTCACTCTCTCCTCCCCATCATAAGTGGACACACCCCCTACTGCTGATTGGCTCACTCACTCCTCCCCATCATGAGTGGACACGCCCCCTACTGCTGATTGGCTCACTCTCTCCTCCCACATCATGGCTGGACACACCCCCTACTGCTGACTGGCTCACTCTCTTTCCTCCCCCATCATGACTGGACACACCCCCTACTGCTGACTGGCTCACTCTCTCCTCCCCATCATAAGTGGACACACCCCCTACTGCTGATTGGCTCACTCACTCCTCCCCATCATGAGTGGACACGCCCCCTACTGCTGATTGGCTCACTCTCTCCTCCCACATCATGGCTGGACACACCCCCTACTGCTGACTGGCTCACTCTCTCCTCCCACATCATGGCTGGACACACCCCCTACTGCTGATTGGCTCACTCTCTCCTCCCACATCATGACTGGACACGCCCTCTACTGCTGACTGGCTCACTCTCTTTCCTCCCCCATCATGACTGGACACTTACTGCTGATTGGCTACAAGTGTGTTGCTCTGCTTGGTCCAATCCACTTTCAACAGTGTTTCTCAGAAATCGCTTACTGCACCTTTAACATTCTCCTTAAACAGTCTGACAGAAAGCATGCTGGGAACTAGAACTCATTCAGTTTGAGCTTAACATAATCCAAAGTTCAAGTGACTTTTTTCTATTAAGCACAGTGAACTTTCATTAATATTTGAGTGAAATGAACTCATTTAATTTATTTAATTTCACCGCACATCTTTGTTTAATGAGATTATGTCTCGATTTCTCCTTTTCTTTGTGGTCTACAAATCATTTTTAGGGCTTAAATATCGCATTCACACATGTAGGCGGCACTGGAACGAAACCCCTTCGTCTGATTGGTCAAACCTTCTGTACAACATTAAAGAGTAGCTATACGGTTGATACTCCTACTGTATGACAAATATTCTGTCACCAAAGTAATTTTCGGAGAAACCTCTAAGACTATAAGTTTCTACCTAACGAAACATAAACGAGAACCTCCTGAGCTACAAAACTGCAAACTCTGAGCAAAATCATTTCCCCAGGGAAAGCAAGCGAAAAGCTATTTTGTGTTGAGTTTCTCATGAAGTTGAAACCGAACCAATTGCTCTTGTTACTTTTGATCCAATCAATAAATTGAATCTCTTTTTCTCTGGCACTGGGATCCAATTCGTGCCTCCAGACTCCATTGATCGGCTCATCCTTTGTAAGCGTTCTCTGGGAGCGCTTGGTTTTCGAGCATTAAAGGAGGAGGTGAGGCGGGGTGGAGGAACACACCGATATAGAGCGAGAGAGATTTCACACACATCAATTCTCTCACGCCCTCTATGAAATACATGCTCAACAGTCGTTTACATGGTGAGAAGAAATGCCCCTAAAATCAGATCCATCCAATTCTTTACTAACATCTCAGGAGGGCCATTATTGGGAGAGAGAGTCATTACACCTCACTGAGAGAGTCATCAAAGTAATTCCTCCCAACAACTCCACTTCACAAGAGCTGAGAGAGACTCGCGACAATACCTCAAGTGGTCCTATATCACGAGGATTCAACTTTTCATTGATCTTTTTAAATAAAAGTTGAGTGTGTTATGTGTGCTCACATACTCTAACTTTAAAGGTCTTCTATTGTGCTATTTTAAAGGTTCCTGATTTACTTTTGGACTCTCCTACAATTGGTTTCCATGCATCCAAGGTCAAAAAACTTAATTTACTCATAAAGAAAAATGGTTCGTTTGAAGATTCAGTCTCTCTAAGCCCCGCCCCTCTGAGAGCTGCTCTGCTGGGATTGGTCAGAAAGCAAACGCTCATTATAATATCTGAATCTCAGCTCTTGACACACAGTGATGTGAACAGTGGCGATGGCGTGGGTTTTACCGTATCAATCTCATCAAAGTGGATTTGCTTTGTCAGCAGAAAACAGCATCTTCTCCACACGAACAACACGAACCAAACTCTTCCAGTCTCAGATAAACTACAGTGTTTGAGGGCGGAGCTAAGAGACGCTGTTCAGCCAATCAAGACCACAGGCTGGCTTTATGCAAATTAGTTACATTCTTACATCGGTATGCAACAGGAAGTGAGACTGAATTACTGACGACTCGTTTCAATCTGCACAATCTGCAATTTTTTAATTGTAACTAGAAGAATACTTTGTAACTTTGTAACAATAACTGTATTATTGTACATTTAGAATTAGTTTTGGCTTTAGTTTTCTACAAACTATTACAAAAAAATTATATTTCAAATGAAAACTGTCCTTTTGAACTTTCTATTCATCAAAGACTGTTTTTTCAACATTGATAATAATCATAAATGTTTCTTGAGCATCAAAGCATCATATTAGACTGATTTCTGAAGGGTCATGTGACACTGAAGACTGGAGTAATGATGCTGAACATTCAGCTTTGATCACAGGAATAAATTACACTTTACTGTATATTCACATAGAAAACTGCTATTCTAAATTGTAATAATATTTTATAATTTTGCTGTTTTTACTATATTTTTTATTAAATATTTTGATTAAACAAATCCTGCCTTGGTGAACATAAAAGCGACTTTGGTTACACTTTATTTTAAGGTGTCATTGTTACAGTGTAATTATATATTTAAGTACTGAGTAATATTAATTAACTACATGTACTTACTATAGGGTTAGGGTAGGATTAGGGTTTGGTTGAGGGTTAGTTGCATGTAATTATGCATTATTTACTGTTATTACTATGGTAAGTACATGTAACGCATGTAACAAGTGTTACCGCAACTTTAAAAAAAAAACATTTTTAGAAGGGAATCATCACAATCGAGACTTCAAAACTCAGAATATTTAGTTAATTTGGAATAATATCATTGCATATTTACAGTTTTTCATTATATTTGAAAAGCAGGTGGTGTCTTTGCAACATTCAGCACCACGGACAGCAACACACACTCTAAAAACACAGTCGGGAACCTTTTCTGATCGCTTTTGGAGATGAAAGCAGCCATTCGCCATATTCCAGCCATCTCACAAACCCTTCAAAACACGAGTCTCTCTCGTCTCAGTCTGTAAAGAAGCCGAGGGAGCTCCACAATCCGTCTGTCAGCGCCACCGGAGGCCGTAACGATTATGAATGGGCAATAAGACACGTGGAGACCACGAGCCAAACCTCATAAAGCAGTGGGACAGCAACTCGTATATATTAACCGGAGAATATATAAATATGAGAGGGGACGGAAACCTTTTTAGAGAGGTGAACGCTGAGGAGACACTAATCCAGATGAAAAGAACTGACGGATTTATGGACTGTGCATTAAAATATTCTGGCAGAGTTTTATGTCATAAGGTCATTAGATGAGAGGAGAGAGACTTCTTTACCTGCGCCATAACATCCCAGAACAAATACCGTTTTATACTGTACTTTACACTACTTATTGTACTGTGATGTGTTTACACAACACGCACTGCATTGCATTACATACCTGTCCCATTATACACTGTAAAACGTCCTGTATTAAATTCTATGCATATGTAGGGTAAGATGACCATTAGATGACACAAAATCAGCACTTTTGATGAATTTTGTCATTTCATATGAATATCGACATTTGTGAGATTTAGTCAGTTTTGAGGTTATTTGATCTAATTTTGTTCCTCTGGAAAATAGTGATCTATAACATTGTATCATGCTGAATATCAAAGTTTTGTGTGTCTGTTTGTTGATGAGGGACACACCAATGTTTTTTGATTTGTGGAGTAGAAGTTATAGCTTTTATTTTGAAGTAAAAAGATGAAATTAGACCCCATGGGGTAAGATGAGCCGCCCAGAATTGGCACAGAGTGATGTGTTGTTATTTTTCAAATTTGATAATTAGTGTAATTAATGGGGTTGCTATTCGGTATTTCCATGAATTAGATGTACATTTCAGACATCTTCGCTTTCATTAAAGCCTAGTTGAGAGAAATCATTCAGTTTGCGTTCATGCTATTATGCTATATATCTTGTAATTAAATGTATATGCCTATATACTGTGACAAAATAATTTTACCTTTCAAAATGAGTCTCTTTTAATCTCTTTTACTGGGATTCTGCTTAGTCTGTCATCAGTTATTCAACTAAATTTTCAAAATTCAATTTTAAATAGAATAGTTGATATAGTCTTTTGATATTGATATTCGTTCTTTTGGCCTCTTTGAATAATTTTACATTTTGTTCTAACCCCATCTTACCCTATATATACACACACACTATATGCATACGTGCATGAAATATGCGTTTACACACACATTTCTGTTCTACTGTTATACAGCATTTTATTCCACTACATGGGATAGCTCATATGTGTTGCACGCAAAAGAAAGGCAGGAGAAAAGAACAGAAGGAGGGAGAAGTAGTGAGCACTAACCCCTGAAGACCATGTTTCTGTATCCGTAAAGAACGCACGCGAGTCCTCAGGGGCGTTCAAACCGGACGCGTTCTTGCGTTCAAAAACAGACGCACTGGAACGGAACAGAACGCGGTCGCTAGGGCGTTGCTATGATGTCTTTTGCTTCCAGTCAAAAGTCTCGCGTCTCTGTGTTGTCTTAGTCTGTAGATATATGTGAGTCTGTTGGATTTTTCGTCCAGCACATTGAAATCCCCTACCAAAGTCATGTAAAGACTGATGATTTGAGGAACGAGTTACACGCCAAGTGCCAAGTTGAATTGGTATGGTAAGGGGGTTTGTTTAAATAAATAGACGTGTCACTTGCCTTAGCAAACACAGCTAAAAAGCGAAGACCTCTGAGGCAAAGAGCGCAGAGTGAGCGCGCGCATCTCTCTCTCTCTCTCTCTCTCCTTCCCGCGCGCGCCTTCTCTCTCTTTCTCTCTCTCTCTCTCGCGCGCGTTCATCCATCCGGACAGATTCTTCTTCTCTCTCCAGTGGATACTGCGGGGAACACACGGATTGCCAGTAGGATGGATTGCTGAAAGTCCCTTTTGCGAGATTATCCATTTATTTCTTTTCATTTCCGTCCGGTCACGCAATCTCGTCTCCATCCATCCATCTATCCATCCATCCATGTGTCCGGACGGGTTGTTCTGATTCGGACAGAATGCGGATCCTGGTGTTGTTCCCGCTGCTGTGGGGACTCAGTGAAGGGGCTTTTCCCAGCAGTGTCCAAATCGGTGAGTTACACTTCTAACACGACAGACACTTTAATAATCCCACGAGGAATATCGCAGTGCAACAGATACAGTGTAGTGCATAATAATATACAACACAAATACAGAGATATGAGTCTAAAAATAGCGATGTCAAAGACTATTTAAAATCATACCAACCTTAACCTCGTGTGCTGAAATGGCTCTTTGTGTTCTCGCTCTGTTCACCTTATTAGACCCTAAAAAGCTGCTTTTCAGCACCAAATTGGGGTTCTGCTGCCAGTTACATACCAAAGAACCAATGATGCATGAGCAAAGGACTTCGGGGAACCAAATATAAAAGTTTGGTCAGTGAAAACCTCCTATTAGTTTAAAATTTGGGGATGGACACATCACTCAATGCCTTTGGTGGTTACGGCCCTACAAAGTGCCCTGACCTGGTGCTATTTTTCTTAAAATGTGATACTGAATGATTGTATAATTGTTATATATAATGTTTTTTTAAGGGGTTATAGCATGCATGAGTTGTGCTGGTGTGTGTGTGTGTGTGTGTGTGTGTGGTCATGATGATGAAGACAGTGGTGTAAGACGCTTTTCCTCTTCAGTTCAGGGCATCACTGCAGTATTCTGGATGACCTCTTCTTCCCAATCAAACTTTACAGATTCGCAGCTCTACATTTGATTAATATCAACAAACCACTATGCATGCCCAGCCACCCCTCACACACACACACACAGTTCCCTCTCCTTTTGCAGGATGTGTCTTGTGTGTGTGTGTTCAGTCACTGCATTGCTCATTGAGATGGAGAGTCTCACGCCATAATGAGATGCAGCCGCTGACTTGCACGCCTTTGACAGCACTGCCGATAAAGTTAATACGCTAAATACGGACACACACACACACACACACACACGCGCGCGCGCTCTCAGAGTTTCACGCAATGCCTAATGACATTTACATACCGCTGCAATGCAAATGCACAATGCTTGTGTTGTTCCTCACACATAAAAGCACGTTGTGGGATCTCAAACGGCACTTGATGCCAAAATGTCTATCAGAAAGAGAGAATAATTAGAGAGGATGTGATGAAACTGGCCGTGCCAAGTGTAGACGTTCCTGTTCTGGTGACACGGCCACACAAGCCATCCTCAGCACACTTCACTTCCAAGATTAAAGGGGTCGTTCACCCAGAAATGAACATTAAACTCACCTTCATGTCGTTCCAAACCGGGATGGCTTTCTTTAATCTGTGGGGCACAAAACGAGATGTTTAGCAGAATGTTCACGCTGGCGTAACTGTACACACAAGTCACGGTTCGGTACGTTTACATGGCAATCATGCAAGACGTCATTCGAAACTGTAAAGGGTCTGTTTTTATTTGTGAACACTCACGACAAAGACAAAACATTGTGCTTTTGTAAAATTAAGAAAAGAAACATTTTTGTTTCCTTTCCGTGAAGTCTGTGGAGCGCGTCACTAAAATGAATCTGAACTCTGCGTATTGGCTATACTATCAAGCTCTTGCTTGCTTCTGAACTCTAGTATTGGGTTGGTGCGTGGATCGTCTCTTCTTCTTCTGCTCTTTTTCCTGTTGTGCCGGTTAGCAAACAGCGCTGCATTACCGCACGCGCCCCCTTCTGGACTGGAGTGTGGATCGCCTGTGTCGGACTGTATTCATCATCTGACTGTATGATGTCCGTATCGTGACGGTTCGGGACGAATGCATGAACCGCTACACCCCTAGTATTTTGCACAATTAAAGTGAATGCGGACGAGGACTAATAAGATGCATAAAACAGCAATCCATGCAATACTTTTTCATCGTGAATATTGTAAATACACTGATTTTACTGACCTTACCTTTGCTGTGTTGTCTCATCCTTTTAACACCCACAGTAAAATCTGACCTCATTTAAAAAAAGGTCAAATTCACTGAATTGGCCGATCGTTATTCAAAATCGTTATTTGCTGAAACATTTTCATTGGTGTCTTAAATCTCATTCACATTTGTGACCCTGGATCACGTCACCAGTCTCGAGTCGCACGGGTATATCTGTGGCAATCGCCAACAATACATTGTATGGGTCAAAATTATCCATTTTTCTTTAATGCCAAAAATCATGAGGATATTAAGTAAAGATGAAGATATTTAGTACTTCTCCTACCGTAAATATATAAAGCATGTATTTGTGTGAGTGAATGCTGCACAATCGCCAACATAAATGAACAACTTTAAAGGAGATTTTCTCAATGTTTCGATTTTTTTGCACCCTCAGATTCCAGATTTACAATAGTTGTATCTCGACCAAATATTGTCCTATCATAACAAACCACACATCAATGGAAAGCTTATTTATTCAGCTTTCAGATGATGTATAAACCTCAATTTCCAAAAATTGACCCATGTGACTGGTTTTGTGGTCCAGGGTCACATTTGTGTTCATTCCAATGTGGTGAATCAAGATTTGACGGCATTGATGGTGGTTGACTGTCAAAAACACGTGAGAGCCAGTGGTGTGTAGAGTCCATGTGCCATATCTGAATGTAAACGCAATGAGATTTTAGAGCTACGTCCAAGGGGTTTTATAGATTTATAGTGAAAGAAAAACAAAGTGCTACAGGTAAACAATAACAGAATTTTCCAGTTTAGGGTGAAGTATTCCTTTAAGATACATGAGCACCTCTTTCTCTTATTTCCTTTTCGCAGTCACTTATTCTTTCTCCCTCTCAATTTTTCCAGCTGAATTGTTTCAAAGAAGTATATATTTTTAATTGTAGTGCCTCAACCTAAACTTGTTAGTTGTCAAGGCAACATTTAGTCAGTTTCATTTCAATCAGCTTTATTTCAATTAACAAAAAAGATTATTAAAAAGAGGTTTAAAGGGGTGGTTGATTATGATTTCCCTTTTCTAACTTTAGTTAGTGTGTAATGTTGCTGTTTGAGCATAAACAACATCTGCAAAGTTACGACGCTCAAAGTTCAGAGCAAAGGGAGATATTTGCTTTTAAAGAAATCGCTTTTTAAGGACTACAACAAACGGCTGGTAGAGACTACACCACATTCCTCCCGGGTTAGTGACATCACCAACCCTAGAATTTGCATAAACCCCGCCCCCTGAACACGATTTATAGATTATCAAGACAGAATATGCTAATCAATGGCTAGAAGATAACTACACATACGCTTCATAAATTCATCAACTAACCATTCAGAAATGTCCTGTTGCTTCTACATGTTGTCACTTCTTCTTGAGTCTCTCCATCATTGTCTGACTCCGGTTTGAATATAAAAGACTAAACGTTTTTGAAATTTTCAGTGCATGTGTGTGTGAGGTAAAAGGACACGAGCTCTTGAAGCTCCGCCCCCTGTGCCGGGAGCAGCAGCTCATTTGCATTTAAAGGGACACACACAAAAACGGTGTGTTTTTGCTCATCCTCAAAAAGTGACGATTTTAACATGCTATATAAAAATATCTGTGGGGTATTTTGAGCTAAAACTTCACACACACACTCTGGGGACATCAAAGGCTTATTTGAACCCTTTAAGAGCCAAGATGATGATTCATAGCTTATCAATATAACTTATAACTTATCAATCTTTAAAGACAGCTTTACTTTGAGCTACGATGTTGTTAATCGATGGTATTTGCTTTTATATATAATAAACATTTTAAGTGCTCAGTTTAATATTTTTCTATAATTTTTAACTCGATTATGCTGTTCGCAATGCATCATGGGATTGTAGTTCTTTCCCTCACTAAAGCTGTAAAGTTCACCTTTGTCTTTTCTTTCTTTCGTTCACCTTTGTCGTACCTTTGTCTTTTTGTCCGATTTTCAAAGACTTTTTTGCTTCAAATTAAAGTTTGTAATGTTGTGATTCACCTTGTTGCTGATTGGCTTGATTTATGGTTTATAACTCTTTAATGAAGACTATTTTAAAAACTCTATGGGGGAAATAAATAGAAACGGCAACGGCAGGCACTTTTGCACTCTATAGTGAAAGTAAAGCAGAAATTAATACAGAATATAAGCACCTCTTTCTCTTTGCAGTCCCTCATTCTTTCTTTCTCTCGCTCTTTCCAGGTGGGTTGTTTATAAGAAACACGGATCAAGAATACACAGCTTTCCGCTTGGCCATATTTCTCCACAACACGAGTCCGAACGCCACGGAAGCCCCATTCAACCTGGTTCCACATGTCGACAACATCGAGACGGCCAACAGCTTTGCTGTCACCAATGCCTGTGAGTGAAAGGTGTCAAACTTTATGTCACATAGTCAGAGAAAACGAGTGGAGTTTGTATATTGAGCCGCTGCCGTCTCTAGCCAGTCATTTGACTTCCTGAAGAGTGAAACACTGATGCATTTGTTTGAGTGGCATGTCAACCTCTGACTCAACCAGTGAAGTGAGTTTGAGGGCGGGACTATCTGTCTGACTGACCAATGGCAGATGAGGAAGGGAAACCTGTTTGAAAACAGTCATTATTTTTTGCTATTCTGTTAATGCAGTGTTAATGACACAATGCAACTCTTTCATTCATTCAGTGCATGCATATAAAGTCAAAGCAAAAATTATTCAGACACCAGATATCATTTTTTATATTTTTTCACTAGTGTGTGCAGGACACTATAGTTCATTTATGTAAGCGAGGAGAGCAAAATAAAGTAAACTCAGGGCATATTATACCTAAAATTCTTCATACAGTGACTACCAGTAACATCTATAAAAATTTGGGAGCAAAAATGATTCGGACACTTTGAGCTGATCATGTTTTGCTGAAGTGTTTCTTCTTTAAGTGCTAATGCTCTTTTTACACACAGACTGAACAAAATGAAGCATTGCTTGGTCACTGGTTGAGCTAAACTGGTATTATCTAATTGTGTAGTTCAATTTAACAGCTGACAGATATTCAACATAATTCATGTGTGAGACAGTCTAACAGAAGGACGGACAAAACCAGTCAAATATCAACTGATTTGTCATATTTTATTACCATTTTAGAAACTATAGCGAATAAACTGTGATAATGTGAGAAATGTTGAAGGTGTCTGAATACATTCTGCTTTGACTGTACCTCAACTTCAACTCTTGGTGTGCGTGTGCGCGTCTGTCTGAGTGGTGCTTGTTCAATTCAAGTCAGAAACAAAAAGGGTTGTAGAGCAGAAATGCTCTCTATGCAAACACAGACGAGCATTACAAGCCTGTTTACACACTTAAAGTGCATTTTTGAGTACTGTAGAAACCTCGGCACTCAAGAGGCCATTGAGATCTTAAAACCTTTTCCAATTAATCATGAAAAGTGGCTCAGAGTCCTGTACGCAGGCGCGCTCCACTGGGAGTCGACAGCACCTGTATCATTGACTGATTTTAGTGCAGTCGAGATCAATGCTGATAGGACAGCAGACGCGCGTGCTCCACTGGAGTCTACGAGAGCATCAGGAGCATTGGAAAAAGCATCTAACTGGCCGTTAATTCATGTATTTATGCAAGCCTGACTTTGATTGTGTGACTTTGAATTGGGCAGGCTTATTTTAAATCTGTTTTCTCGATTATTGGCTTTTGTAAATATCGTACAAGCAGATCCGAAACTGCTCAATCGTTTACATCAAGCGATTAGTTTGAGAAAATGAGTTTGATTAGTTTAGTCAGAGAAACATTAAGTTCTTCCCCACTAGTGGCATCAGATTTCAGGTGTTTACAGCAGTTTTATTTTAGTAGTATTTATTAATATTTTAAATAGCTTTTATTTTAATGTTTTATTTTTCAATTTTATTATAAGTTGCTTAAGTGCTTTCGTCATTTTTATTTTTAAATATTACTGTTTAGTTTTTTTTTTTTTACTTTGAGTTTTTATTTATTTCCAGGTAGTAATTTTAGCACTTATTTCAGTTAGTAATATTTCAGGCAATATTTCTCATTTTCTTTTAAAGTCCCCGTGTAGTCAATCATTTGATCTCTTAAAACTTTATATCCCACCAAAAACGTTTTTTCCTTGAAAAAAAAATGTCTTAATGCCTTAAAATATCTAGAATGTAACTCGACACCCTTGCCTCATTTAGTATTCCCGGTTCTATGAATATGCAAATGAGCCCCGCCTCCACTCACTCACTCAGCTCAGAGATCCACTGGCTGACGATCACACGTTGATCTGATTGGTTACAAGGTAGTTTGTGACGTCAGAAACACCAGCGATTTCAAAGCGTGTTTTTGAGACTGTCTTTGGTTCACTGCAGTTTCTCAGCAATGCTGTCGACTTATGAACTTACACACGGTTTGACTTAAAGCATATTAAAAACACCACATAGACATTTTCACCACAGGGTGACTTTAAGTTTTTTATCTAATATTTCAATTGAATTTAATTTCAGTTAAATGGTTTTAGTTGAAATGGAAGTAGAGAAAGATCCTTTGTTCCGTATTGTGATGTACATTCAAAATGAAAAAATGTAGGGCGGGGACTTGCTGTTATGTGTCGGATGTTGATTGGCTGTTGAGGTGTGGGCGTGGCACTTAAACGTGCATGCAAATGAAGGGGGCGGGGTTTAACAGGACTGAATGATTGGAGAATCCTGCAAACGTCACCAGAGAGAAGTTTTCACCGGAGGGTCCAGTTATGATGACGTTTTGATTAAACATGTTCAACAATGTCAGATAAATTGTTCAGATTAAATTTTCGGTAACATTTTAGGGTCCAATTCTCACTATTAACTAGCTGCTTATTATCATGCATATTACTAGGATTATATTACTTATGAAGCACATATTAATGCCTTATTCTGCATGATCATATTCTACATCCCTCAATCCCACCCAGTACCTAAACTTAAAGGAATAGTTCACTTAAAAAATGAAAAATCATTTACTCATCTTCAAGTTGTTTCAAACCTGTATGAATTTCTCTCTTCTGAGGAAGATATCTTGAAGAATATGTTGATGGACCCAATGGTAGGAAAAAATGTATAAATACTATGGAAGTCAATGGGGTCCATCAACTGTTTGGTTACCGATACATTCTTCAAAATATCTTCTTTTGAGTTTGAGAATTTTCATTTTTAAGTGAACTATTCCTTCAACAACTACCTTACTAACTATTAATAAGCAGTAATTATGAGTTTTTTGAGGCAAAAGTTGTAGTTAATTGTGAGAATTGGTTAGAAGTGTAACCAAACTTTCATTTCATGACGACTTCAAAAGAAACCAGAGACCGAAATACAGATCCAAAGAACCTTATAGCAACTCAGGAACTTTAAAGAGACAAAACGGTTCTTAAGGAACGACTGAGGGAGCGCTGTGTGTGTGTTCAGGAGTCAAACAGGGACCAGCAGAGGCGAGTCAATCCCAGTTTAACCTCTCTCCCGCCGGGAAGAAACCTCTCGCTCACTGGACGCCCAGCCTGAGTCTGCAGAATGTGTGTGTGTGTGTGTGTTATCTCTGCCCTGGCTGCCTTCCAGCTCTTTTAGCCCTCATCAGCTGCGGAATACTGAC
>NC_140223.1:4639268-4651768 GCF_951802725.1 Rutilus rutilus
TTTGAAGGCAGTGAAAGCCAGAATGAGCGTGTGTGTGTGTGTGAGTGAGTGTGTGTGTGTGTGTAAAGGTCATCTCTGTGGGTCCCTTTGAATGGCACTGGGATAAATGCTCATCAATATTAACCAGCCACAATCCCTTCTGTCTTTCTCTCTCTGTCTCTCTCAGTAACTGTCTGTCTCTCTCAGTAACTGTCTGTCTCTCTCAGTAACTGTCTGTCTCTCTCAATAACTGTCTCTCTCTCTCTCAGTAACTGTCTGTCTCTCTCAGTAACTGTCTGTCTCTCTCAGTAACTGTCTCTCTCTCTCTCAGTAACTGTCTGTCTCTCTCAGTAACTGTCTGTCTCTCTCAGCAGCTGTCTGTCTCTCTCAGTAACTGTCTGTCTCTCTCAGTAACTGTCTGTCTCTTTCAGTAACTGTCTGTCTCTCTCAGTAACTGTCTCTCTCTCTCAGTAACTGTCTGTCTCTCTCAGTAGCTGTCTGTCTCTCTCAGTAACTGTCTGCTGTCTGTCTCTCTCAGTAACTGTCTGTCTCTTTCAGTAACTGTCTGTCTCTCTCAGTAACTGTCTGTCTCTCTCAGCAGCTGTCTGTCTCTCTCAGTAACTGTCTGTCTCTCTCAGTAACTGTCTGTCTCTTTCAGTAACTGTCTGTCTCTCTCACTAGCTGTCTGTCTCTTTCAGTAACTGTCTGTCTCTCTCAGCAGCTGTCTGTCTCTCTCAGTAGTTGTCTGTCTCTCTCAGCAGCTGTCTGTCTCTCTCAGTAACTGTCTGTCTCTCTCAGTAACTGTCTGTCTCTTTCAGTAACTGTCTGTCTCTCTCAGTAACTGTCTGTCTCTCTCAGCAGCTGTCTGTCTCTCTCAGTAACTGTCTGTCTCTCTCAGTAACTGTCTGTCTCTCTCAGTAACTGTCTCTCTCTCTCAGTAACTGTCTGTCTCTCTCAGTAGCTGTCTGTCTCTCTCAGTAACTGTCTGCTGTCTGTCTCTCTCAGTAACTGTCTGTCTCTCTCAGTAACTGTCTGTCTCTTTCAGTAACTGTCTGTCTCTCTCAGCAGCTGTCTGTCTCTCTCAGTAGTTGTCTGTCTCTCTCAGTAGCTGTCTGTCTCTTTCAGTAACTGTCTGTCTCTCAGTAGCTGTCTGTCTCTTTCAGTAACTGTCTGTCTCTCAGTAGCTGTCTGTCTCTTTCACTAACTGTCTGTCTCTCGGTAGCTGTCTGTCTCTTTCAGTAACTGTCTGTCTCTCTCAGTAAATGTCTCTCTCTCTCTCAGTAACTGTCTGTCTCTTTCAGTAACTGTCTGTCTCTCTCACTAGCTGTCTGTCTCTTTCACTAACTGTCTGTCTCTCTGTAGCTGTCTGTCTCTTTCAGTAACTGTCTGTCTCTCTCACTAGCTGTCTGTCTCTCTCAGTAAATGTCTCTCTCTCTCTCAGTAACTGTCTGTCTCTTTCAGTAACTGTCTGTCTCTCAGTAGCTGTCTGTCTCTTTCACTAACTGTCTGTCTCTCGGTAGCTGTCTGTCTCTTTCAGTAACTGTCTGTCTCTCTCACTAGCTGTCTGTCTCTTTCACTAACTGTCTGTCTCTCTCAGTAAATGTCTCTCTCTCTCTCAGTAACTGTCTGTCTCTTTCAGTAACTGTCTTTCTCTCAGTAGCTGTCTGTCTCTTTCACTAACTGTCTGTCTCTCAGTAGCTGTCTGTCTCTCAAGATTTGATTATTTTATTTGGAATGACCAATACTGATTAAAACAACACAGCATCCAAATATTTACAAAGAGCCTGTTATGTTTAACCTGACAATACAAACACTGCTAATAGTCACAACCACATGAATAAATAAATGAATAGGCTCTGCATGTTAAGGATAGAGGTGACATCGCCTTCTCCACACATGCAGACTGCCTATGACTGCTGACACAGAACAGTATTCGGCTATTTGCTTAGAGGTCTTTTTACTCAGTCCAGCGATCTACAAGCCTCTGACGTATAGTCTGTGCACATGTCCTAAACTGCCAAAAATTAGGCTGATCAGTTTTGTGCTGTAACCACACACTGCTAAAGCATTTGTTAATGACTGGTATTTTAACATTTTCTCAGAAAAACACAAGTCCATGTAAGCATCAAAACAACAACCCACTTCCAGAATCAGAATGTTTTTAGAGAGTTCATTGACAACTACAATGTCTGGAGTATTTGGGTATTCTCTGAGAACACTTCTTAGAGAGTTAACGTTATCATTCAGATTTGAAAACCAGCCAGTTTGAACAGTCTTATTTGTGTGTATTGCACTTTGTCCAGACACTTTGCACAGTTCTTGAGCTGTTATGTTTACGATGCGATCGTGGTGCACGATGTAAAGTCCTTTAAACGCAGGGCATCCGTTCATTATGTGCGCTGCAGATTCCATTGTTTTGTTGCTGTGTAATAGACACACACACACACACACACACACACACACACACACACACACACACACACACACACACCAGACAGGTTTGAACTATCTGGGCTTTCTCCTATCAGGAGTGGGAGTTTCTGATGGAAGTCTTTCTGGTGGGTTGTGAAAAGAAAGTGTCCTAATGTTTGTATAATTAGGACAGGATGTCAAAAAGTGTAGCTCTGCTTCCACCCGATTCTCTGTGCAGTGAGGGCTGTGTGTGTGTGTGTGTGTGTGTGTGTGTGTGTGCAGTGAGGGCTGTGTGTGTGTGTGTGCAGTGAGGACACAGACGCTCTTCGGCAGACAGGTCTGTGTGTGTGTGTGATGGTGTGTGTGTGTGTGTCTGCCTGTCTCTATGGTCAGACTGTGTTCACTGAGTCTGTACATGCTCGGGACTTTCAGGTCTATGTGTGTGTGTGTGTATGTGTGTGTGTGTGTGTGTGTGTGTGTCTGTCTGTGTCTGCCCGTCTCTAGGGTCAGATTGTGTTCACTGAGTCTGTCCATGCTCAGGACTTTCAGGTCTGTGAGTGTGTGTGTGTGTGTGTGTGTGTGTGTCTGCCTGTCTCTATAGTCAGATTGTGTTCACTGAGTCTGTCCATACTCAGGACTTTCAGGTCTATGTCTGTGTGTGTGTGTGTGTGTGTGTGTGTGTGTGTGTGTGTGTGACAGTGTGTGTGTGTGTGTGTGTGTGTGACAGTGTGTGTGTGTGTGTGTGTGTGTGTGTGTGTCTGTCTGTGTCTGCCCATCTCTAGGGTCAGATTGTGTTCACTGAGTCTGTCCATGCTCAGGACTTTCAGGTCTGTGTGTGTGTGTGTGTGTGTGTGTGTGTGTGTGTGTGTGTGTGTGTCTGCCTGTCTCTATAGTCAGATTGTGTTCACTGAGTCTGTCCATGCTCAGGACTTTCAGGTCTGTGAGTGTATGTGTGTGTGTGTGTGTGTGTGTGTGTGGCTGCCTGTCTCTATGGTCTGAGTCTGTACACGCTCAGGACTTTTCTCAGTTTAGGGTCGCTCACTCAGGTCTCCTGCCAATTCATATGTTCTGTTCAGGGCCAAATATCATTCCAATTTACTCTGTCTGTCTGTTGTGTCTGTCACTGTTTGAGGGATTTTTCTTTTTGTGTTTTAATGATTTGGTCCGGCTGTTTTTGTTGTCAGTTTGTGACGTCAGCTCTAGCACCAGTCGGCCGAGGGTGTGTTCCTCTGGCTTCAGCTCTTGGCAGGACAGGGCTGTGTGATGGAGGGTCTGTTCAACGCTATATTTTAAGTGGGCATGGAATTGAATGGCTCTTTTTTGAATAGTTATCACAAGGGGGTATAATCCTAATTCTGCTTTACAGGCATTATTTGGGGTTTTGCGCTGAATTTGCGCTGAATTGCGCAAGATTTAACACATCTCGGTCTGCAGAGTCTCTATTAGGTGTTTATGCCAAGGTAAGTGTAGTCCTGCGTGTGTTCGAGGAGCATGTTGTCCAATTTAAAGGGGGGGTATAATGCCCTTTTCACAAGATGTAAAATAAGTCTCTGATGTCCCCAGAGTGTGTGTGTGAAGTTTTAGCTCAAAATACCCCCCAGATATTGTTATATAGCATGTTAAAATTGTCACTTTTTGAGGGTGAGCAAAAAGGCACCATTTTTGTGTCTGTCCCTTTAAATGCAAATGAGCTGCTGCTCCCGGCACAGGGGGCGGAGCTTCAAGAGCTCGTGTCCTTTTACCTCACACACACATGAACTGTACATTTCTAAAACTTTTAGCCTTTTATGTTCAAACCGGAGTCAGACAAAGATGGAGAGACTCAAGAAGAAGTGACAGCATGTAGAGCAACAGGACATTTCTGAATGGTTAGTTGATGAATTTATGAAGCTGATGTGTAGTTATCTTCTAGTCATTGATTAGCATATTCTGTCTTGATAATCTATAAATCGTGTTCAGGGGGCGGGGTTTATGTAAATTCTAGGGTTGGTGATGTCACTAACCCGGGAGGAATGTGGTGTAGTCTCTACCAGCCGTTTGTTGTAGTCCTTAAAAAGCGATTTCTTTAAGAGCAAATATCTCCCTTTGCTCTGAACTTTGAGCGTCGTAACTTTGCAGATGTTGTTTATGCTCAAACAGCAACATTACACACTAACTAAAGCTAGAAAAGTGAAATCATAATCAACCGCCCCTTTAAAACTATGATGCTGGTCTAGCTCGACAGCCCTGTCTCACTCCACGACTCTGTGGAGGAATTCTGTGTGTTTGTTACCAATTTTAACTGCACATTTGTTGTTTGTGGACATTGATTTGATGATGTCTATGCCTTTCCTCCGATGCCGCACTGGATTAATGGAAGAAAAAGACCCTCATGCCAAATGGAGTCAAAAGCGTTTTTTGAAGTCAACAAAGCATGAGAAAATGTTACTTTTGTTTTGGTTGATTTGCTTATGGATTACGGTATGGAGAGTGTGTGTATGGTCTGATGTGCGATATTTTGGTTGGGAGCCAATTTGACACTTCTGTGTCTGAGAATGGGCTAGTCTGCTGTTTAGGACGTTGCAGAAGCGTTTGCCAGGGTTGCTGTTTACACATATACCACGGTAGATATTAGGGTCAAATCTGTCTCTGTTTTTATGGATTGGGGTGATAAGACCTTTGCTCCAAATGTTGGGGAATACACCTAAACTCAGGATGATATCGAAGAGCTTGAGAATGGCTAATTTGAATTTGTGGTCTGTGTATTTAATCATTTAGTCTGTCTGTTTCAGCAGCTGTCTGTCTCTTTCAGTAGTTGTCTGTCTCTTTCAGTAGTTGTCTGTCTCTTTCAGCAGCTGTCTGTCTCTTTCAGTAGCTGTCTGTCTCTTTCAGTAGCTGTCTGTCTCTTTCAGTAGCTGTCTGTCTGTTTCAGTAGCTGTCTGTCTCTTTCAGCAGCTGTCTGTCTCTTTCAGTAGCTGTCTGTCTCTTTCAGTAGCTGTCTGTCTCTCTCAGTAGCTGTCTGTCTCTTTCAGTAACTGTCTGTCTCTTTCAGTAACTGTCTGTCTCTTTCAGTAGCTGTCTGTCTCTTTCAGTAACTGTCTGTCTCTTTCAGCAGCTGTCTGTCTCTTTCAGTAGCTGTCTGTCTCTCTTAGTAACTGTCTATCTCCTTCAGTTGCTGTCTGTCTCTCTCAGTAACTGTCTGTCTCTCTCAGTAACTGTCTGTCTCTTTCACTAACTGTCTGTCTCTATCACTAACTGTCTGTCTTTTTCAGTAGCTGTCTGTCTCTTTTAGTAGCTGTCTGTCTGTTTCAGTAGCTGTCTGTCTGTTTCAGTAGCTGTCTGTCTCTTTCAGTAGCTGTCTGTCTCTTTCAGTAGCTGTCTGTCTCTTTCAGCAGCTGTCTGTCTCTTTCAGCAGCTGTCTGTCTCTTTCAGTAGCTGTCTGTCTTTTTCAGCAGCTGTCTGTCTCTTTCAGTAGCTGTCTGTCTCTTTCAGTAGCTGTCTGTCTCTTTCAGTAGCTGTCTGTCTTTTTCAGTAGCTGCCTGTCTCTTTCAGTAGCTGTCTGTCTCTTTCACTGTCGGTCTCTTCCACTAGCTGTCTGTCTCTTTCAGCAGCTGTCTGTCTCTTTCAGTAGTTGTCGGTCTCTTTCAGTAACTGTCTGTCTCTTTCACTAACTGTCTGTCTCTTTCAGTAGCTGTCAGTCTCTTTCAGTAGCTGTCGGTCTCTTTCAGTAACTGTCTGTCTCTTTCAGTAGCTGTCTGTCTCTTTCAGTAACTGTCTGTCTCTTTCACTAACTGTCTGTCTCTTTCAGTAACTGTCTGTCTCTTTCACTAACTGTCTGTCTCTTTCAGTAGCTGTCTGTCTCTTTCAGTAGCTGTCTGTCTCTTTCAGTAGCTGTCTGTCTCTTTCACTGTCGGTCTCTTCCACTAGCTGTCTGTCTCTTTCAGCAGCTGTCTGTCTCTTTCAGTAGCTGTCTGTCTCTTTCACTAACTGTCTGTCTCTTTCACTAACTGTCTGTCTCTTTCAGTAGCTGTCTGTCTCTTTCAGTAGCTGTCTGTCTTTTTCAGTAGCTGTCTGTCTCTTTCAGTAGCTGTCTGTCTCTTTCACTAACTGTCTGTCTCTTTCACTAACTGTCTGTCTCTTTCAGTAGCTGTCTGTCTCTTTCAGTAGCTGTCTGTCTTTTTCAGTAGCTGTCTGTCTCTTTCAGTAGCTGTCTGTCTCTTTCACTGTCGGTCTCTTCCACTAGCTGTCTGTCTCTTTCAGTAGCTGTCGGTCTCTTTCAGTAACTGTCTGTCTCTTTCAGTAACTGTCTGTCTCTTTCACTAACTGTCTGTCTCTTTCAGTAGCTGTCTGTCTCTTTCAGTAGCTGTCTGTCTTTTTCAGTAGCTGTCTGTCTCTTTCAGTAGCTGTCTGTCTCTTTCACTGTCGGTCTCTTCCACTAGCTGTCTGTCTCTTTCAGCAGCTGTCTGTCTCTTTCAGTAGTTGTCGGTCTCTTTCAGTAACTGTCTGTCTCTTTCAGTAGCTGTCGGTCTCTTTCAGTAACTGTCTGTCTCTTTCAGTAGCTGTCTGTCTCTTTCAGTAGCTGTCTGTCTCTTTCAGTAGCTGTCTGTCTCTTTCAGTAACTGTCTGTCTCTTTCACTAACTGTCTGTCTCTTTCAGCAGCTGTCTGTCTCTTTCAGTAGCTGTCTGTCTCTTTCAGTAGCTGTCGGTCTCTTTCAGCAGCTGTCTGTCTCTTTCAGTAGCTGTCTGTCTCTTTCAGTAGCTGTCGGTCTCTTTCAGCAGCTGTCTGTCTCTTTCAGTAGCTGTCTGTCTCTTTCAGTAGCTGTCTGTCTCTTTCAGCAGCTGTCGGTCTCTTTCAGTAGCTGTCGGTCTCTTTCAGTAGCTGTCTGTCTCTTTCAGTAGCTGTCTGTCTCTTTCAGCAGCTGTCTGTCTCTTTCAGTAGCTGTCGGTCTCTTTCAGTAGCTGTCTGTCTCTTTCAGTAGCTGTCGGTCTCTTTCAGCAGCTGTCTGTCTCTTTCAGTAGCTGTCGGTCTCTTTCAGCAGCTGTCTGTCTCTTTCAGTAGCTGTCTGTCTCTTTCAGTAGCTGTCTGTCTCTTTCAGCAGCTGTCTGTCTCTTTCAGTAGCTGTCGGTCTCTTTCAGTAGCTGTCTGTCTCTTTCAGTAGCTGTCTGTCTCTTTCAGCAGCTGTCTGTCTCTTTCAGTAGCTGTCGGTCTCTTTCAGTAGCTGTCTGTCTCTTTCAGTAGCTGTCTGTCTCTTTCAGCAGCTGTCTGTCTCTTTCAGTAGCTGTCTGTCTCTTTCAGCAGCTGTCAGTCTCTTTCAGTAGCTGTCGGTCTCTTTCAGCAGCTGTCTGTCTCTTTCAGTAGCTGTCTGTCTCTTTCACTAACTGTCTGTCTCTCTCAGCAGCTGTCTGTCTCTTTCAGTAGCTGTCTGTCTCTTTCAGTAGCTGTCGGTCTCTTTCAGCAGCTGTCTGTCTCTTTCAGTAGCTGTCTGTCTCTTTCAGTAGCTGTCTGTCTCTTTCAGTAGCTGTCTGTCTCTTTCAGTAGCTGTCTGTCTCTTTCACTAACTGTCTTGTCTCTTTCAGTAGCTGTCTGTCTCTTTCAGCAGCTGTCTGTCTCTTTCAGTATTTGTCTGTCTCTTTCAGTAGCTGTCTGTCTTTTTCAGTAGCTGTCTGTCTCTTTCAGTAGCTGTCTGTCTCTTTCAGTAGCTGTCTGTCTCTTTCAGTAGCTGTCGGTCTCTTTCAGTAGCTGTCTGTCTCTTTCAGTAGTTGTCTGTCTCTTTCAGTAGCTGTCGGTCTCTTTCAGTAGCTGTCTGTCTCTTTCAGTAGCTGTCTGTCTCTTTCAGTAGCTGTCGGTCTCTTTCAGTAGCTGTCTGTCTCTTTCAGTAGCTGTCTGTCTGTCTTTCCCATAACAAGTCAATGAGAAGGAGCCAGAATCAGAGGTCAGCTCCTGCTGTGACCTTTCCTTAAGCACAAACACACCTCTGAATGGCAACTGATAATGATGAGCCTCTATTTTTAGACCTGATCTTTTCCTTTAATTGGGCCTCAGTCAGGGGTGTGTGTGAAGGTGTGATGTTGTTTTCTGCATCTTCTGTGAAAGTGCATTCCTTAAGATCAGATGTGTTTTTTGTTGTTGTGTTTTTTTTACATTATATGAAACTTCAGTTAAATCAGATGACACTTGTTTTCTGCATTAATGTTTCAAGGTCTAAAATGAACATATTCCAGCTGGGATAGTACATTTCATTCAGTTTACCAACATCAATTATTCATTAATCATTACCATCATTAATTATTCAGAGCACCTGAAGAAAACCGCGAGGAATTAGCGAGTGAATCTTGTGAAAACAGGTCAGATTTCACCGTGAGAGAAAAAATAAATTATGTTTTATATTTTGCAAATAAAGACTATTTTTAGGACCCTTTTTTTTAGGTGGATTTTTAGGAGGATTTGATAAAATGTTCATGATAATTAAGCAAATTAAACAAATTCTCATACCATAACACATGCAGATATTTAATCTGAGGTTTGTGTAATTCTGAATATATAAATATATATATATATATATATATATATATATATATATATATATATATATATATATATATACACACACAAATAATTCATATTGTTTGTTTATTAAAATAGTATTGAACATTTTGAAACGTATATATATAAACTAACAGTCTGGGTGCGAAATGCAAATTTGTGGGGAAATCTGCTTAACTATCATGAAAATAATGTGGAAAATCTTAACAGGCTTCAATTTCTGTATGCAGGATATAATATAATTGTTGATTTACAAATAAAAATGTAACTGTCATTGGTTTGACTGACAAACACAAGCACAGATGCACCAGCCTGCAGCAATCCAGGTACAAAGCTTGAACTTGTGTTCTGTGTGTCTCAACCATCTGTGTGTGCAACGGTGTGTGTCTACGAGACAAAAAGTGAGAGTGCGTGTGTATATACTTGGTTACCTTGGCAACACATGATGGCTGATTTGCTGCAGCAGAAATAGTTTGATGATTCATTCTGTTGAGGACCAAACACACACACACACACACACACACACACACACACGTTTGCTTACGTACATGGTCAGAAAGTCAGTTTCAAAGTTTTCAAAAATAACTCAGTCAGAATGTAATTAAGTAATAATATAGAAGAGTTTGCGCTACTGTTTCTCTCTCTCTCTCTCTCTCTCTCTCTCTCTCTCTCTCTCAGTGTTCATAGATGCCACCTACGTCACTACAAATAGAACGCCGCCATATTTACGACCGACTCGCCCCGGTATGGCCGCCTAAACTGCCCATTTGAATGAGAGAGAGAGACAGAGATACCTGGAGAAAATCTACATTTTAGGCTCCGATCCTTATTTGTTACCCCCAGTTTTCTTTAGTCCATTATTATCTGCCCCAGGCTTGCCCCAATTGGCCTTTCATGATATAGAAATACTTAAGTCATAGAGCTTCATGGCACCGCGTTCATGAGAGTCGAGGCGATGTCATGAATGAATCTATGAATCTGCAGCTGTTCGGCCGGTTATGAATGAATCTATCTAATCCGAACAGTCCAGCTGAGACACCAGCATCAGCACAGCCAGAGACATCAGCCGAAGATCATAAAAGACTGCGAAAGAACAGATGTTCAGTTATAGAGAAGGTTTAATACACACAAATATCGAAATGAAAGAATCTTTCGAGTTGAATCTTTTTGAATGATTCACTCACGATTTGGCTGCGATTAAAAGCTATCAAGAGGTAAAGCTCATCAGTGATTATAATATAACTCGTCACATAAAGCTATCATATGAATAAATAACGATATTAATATCACGGACGAGTCGTATTAGATCACTTTTATGATACTTTTTGCACATGAAGGTGAGTAAATGACGGCAGAATTATCATTTTTGGAAGAACTAGTCCTTTAATATGCATTTCAAGGCTGAGATTATGCATCGTCTGCAGAGCTAACGTTACTTACACAAAATAACATCTAAAGAGCATGTGACGAAGACAATATCTTTATGAACTTCAGAAAAATATTTATTAGATTTAGGTAGCCTAGGTATTAACTAACAGACAGACAGACAGTTCAAAACAACCCCAAATCTTACTAACTTACCATGATAAAGTGCTTTAACATTTCAAACAGATCCAACAAATGAAATGAAGAAAAAACATTATCTGTCGATATCTGTCTGTATAATGTTGGCCATTGAGAGTATAATGGAAAAATAATTAACCACAAACCAACATGAGACGTCAAGTCTTTTAAATAAATGATTCTCTCTTATATCCTTTTCTTTTGGTATAGAATAAAACACCAGTTCGGGGTTCCTCTTTCGGCTGTTGTTGCCGCCAACTGCACAACATACTGCAGGCATTACTGAGACCGTCGGTCGTAAAGATGGCGGCGCAAAGCTACAGTGACGTCATGTGAACCGGATGAATAAAGCTTGTTGTTCCATTAATGGATTAAACTTTATTGGCACTCATGTTAAACCCTGTTGCCATGGTCCACTCCTGCATTGTCATGGAAATGAAAACATCACGTCACAACACTGCTAAAAGTGGGCTTATCATTACTTCTTAGTGCAGGAAGTATGTGTGTGTGTGGGGGGTCAGTGTGAGTGTGTGTGTGTGTGTTTGTTTGAGTGAGTAAGTGAGTGAGTGAGTGAGTGAGTGAGTGCGTGAGTGTGTGTGTGTGTTTGTTTGAATGAGTAAGTGAGTGAGTGAGTGAGTGTGTGTGTGAGTGTGTGTATGTGTGTGTGTGTGTTTGTTTGAGTGAGTAAGTGAGTGAGTGAGTGAGTGAGTGTATGTGTGTGTGTTTGTTTAAGTGAGTGAGTGAGTGAGTGAGTGAGTGCGAGTGTGTGTGTGAGTGTGTGTGTGTGTTTGTTTGAGTGAGTGAGTCAGTGAGTGAGTGAGTGTGTGAGTGTATGTGTATGTGTGTGTGTATGTGTGTTTGTTTGAGTGAGTGAGTGAGTGAGTGAGTGTATGTGTGTGTGTGTGTTTGAGTGAGTGAGTGAGTGTGTGTGTGTGTGTGAGTGAGTGTATGTGTGTGTGTGTGTGTGTGTGTGTGTGTGTGTGTGTTTGTTTGAGTGAGTAAGTGAGTGAGTGAGTGAGTGCGTGTGTGAGTGTGTGTGTGTGTGTGTGTGTGTTTAAGTGAGTAAGTGAGTGAGTGAGTGTGTGAGTGTATGTGTGTGTGTGTGTGTGTGTGTGTGTGTGTGTTTGAGTGAGTGAGTGAGTGAGTGAGTGAGTGAGTGAGTGAGTGCGTGTGTGAGTGTGTGTGTGTGTGTGTGTTTGTTTGAGTGAGTAAGTGAGAGAGTGAGTGTATGTGTGTATGTATGTGTGTGTGTGTGTGTGTGTGTGTGTTTGAGTGAGTAAGTGAGTGAGTGAGTGAGTGTGTGAGTGTATGTGTGTATGTATGTGTGTGTTTGTTTGAGTGAGTGAGTAAGTGGGTGAGTGAGTGAGTGTGTGAGTGAGTGTATGTGTGTATGTATGTGTGTGTGTGGGAGTATATGTGTGTGTGTGAGTGAGAGTGTAAATAAGTGTGCGTGTGTATATGTGTGTGTGCGCGTGTGTGAGTAAGTGTGAGTGAGTGTGTGTGTGAGAGAGAGAGTTTGAGTGTGAGTGTGTGCGTGAGTTTCTAAGTGTGAGCGTGTGTGTGAGAGAGAGAGAGTGTATGTGTGTGTGTGTGTGTGTCGATACATTTCACAACAGACCAGATGTTACAACAGTGTGAGTATTATCAGATCTAAGACTAGACAAATCTTGATCCTCTTGGCGACACACATTCAGCATGTTGACGTGGAAAGTCACACTGTTTATTTTATTTTTGCAGTGTGCCGTACACAAATATTTCTGTATGCAAATTACATTCACAGACACACCGACTCCATATCCCAGAGTGCAATGCACTCAACTACACCTTACATTACAGTTCATCCAGTGTGATTGATGAACCAGAAATGATATTAAGATTTTGGAAGCATTTTTACAATAATAGACATACATTTGCAAGAGTATTTATAATTTTTTTCTTAATGTTAGTTACACAAAAGAAAAATGGTGTAGGATTTACTCTGTACAATTTTCACTGCTAGTAAACTTCACAAATATTTACAAAG
>NC_140223.1:4656768-4794268 GCF_951802725.1 Rutilus rutilus
GTTCCTACTCCTCGACCTGCTCCTCGACCTGTTCCTGCTCCTACTCCTCGACCTGTTCCTGTTCCTGCTCCTACTCCTCGACCTGTTCCTGTTCCTGCTCCTACTCCTCGATCTGTTCCTGCTCCTCGACCTGTTCCTGTTCCTGCTCCTCGACCTGTTTCTGTTCCTGCTCCTCGACCTGTTCCTGCTCCTCGACCTGTTCCTGCTCCTCGACCTGTTCCTGTTCCTACTCCTCGACCTGTTCCTGTTCCTGCTCCAAGACCTGTTCCTGCTCCTCGACCTGTTCCTGCTCCTCGACCTGTTCCTGTTCCAGCCACACAGTCCACCCTGGAGCCTGAGCAGGTCGCTGCACCTGTCCCGAGGCTGGAGTCGATCACCAGATCCAGCAAGAAGTCAGGTCCGGTGAGACCGTTCTCAAATGAGCCAGTTGAGGAGCGCTGGCTTATTAACTGTACCACAGAGCTCATCCCTCTCCAGCCTACCACATTCTCTATTATGGATGATGCGATCCCACCCAATATCTTGCCCACCCCATTGTCACCATCTCCATTGATTCCATCATATTTCCTGGACTTATCTACCCCACTGGTGTCTCATAGCACCTCAACTCTGCCCTCGCTACTGATTCCCGCCAGCTCGTTGGCTCCACCTCGGGCTCTTTCGACACCAGCTTGGCTCTGTGATACGGATCCCCAGGCTACACTTCAGTTCTCCAGGCCCAGTTCTCCACCTCGACTTGTCAGCTCTTTGGATCCGCCTTGGCTCTACGCTCCCTCAGTTCCGTGGTCTGTCATCACTAAAACTCCACCGGGCTCTCTCATCCCTCCAGTTCCACCTTGGTCTCTCGTCACCCTGGTTTCACTGTGGACTTCCGGGCCTTCGGCTGTGCCTCAACCCTCCACCCCTTCAGCTTTACCGGGATCCTCCTTCCCTCTGGTTCCACCGTGGTCCTCGCTCCCTCCGGTGTTGCCCCGTTCTGCCAGGTCCTCATCTCCACCTCGGTCTCTCGAGCTGATAATGCCACCTTGGCCCTCCAAGCCTGCGATGTCAACCTTACGGCTTCGCTATGGTCTCCAGCTCGTCCCGCTCCACTGCCATCGGTCGATGCCCTAGGCTCCGCCCTGTAGGACGTTTAGGACTCTGCATTGGCTCCTCCCTTCGCCAGTTCCACCTTGCTGTTCCTATCTGCTCTCCCTTCCTGTCTCCTGTCAATCTTCAGACTCTCCTCGTCCTCCAAAACCTCGTCCTCCTCCAAAACCCCCTCCCTCCACAGATGGACTTTTACATTCGGCGCGAGGTTGTGCCTTGCAGGAGGGTGAAGTACTGTCAGTATTATGTTGTGTCGTGTTCATTTCTGTGTGTTGGTTTCATGTGCTTCAATTCAGTCTTGATCACCTGCTAGTCTCCTTGGTTACTAATTGCGTTCAGCTGTCTGTCGTTAAGTTCCCTGTGTATTTATACCCCCTGTTTCCTTCAGTTCATTGTCGGTTCTCGTCTATATGTGAGTAGTTTGTGTGATTGTTCTCGCTGCCTTCCTCCATGTATATCTTTGTGTTTATTAAAGAAAGTTAGCATTTAGTCTTCCTCATCTTCATTCTGAGAACTACCACATCAGTTGTGACAAATTATATATATTTTATTCAAAGTAATGATCTTTTTCATGTTTTAGTTTTCATAAAAACAAATTCATAATGTTTCATCAAAATATAGTAACTTTCTCCACTTCAGCAACAACCCTTTCCCCTCGAGACTTTTTTTTTTTTTTTGTTAACATTGTATTAATAAAATATTATTATTCCTCCATAATCAGTCCATCCTGATCATCACAGCACTTTTACAAACTGTCGCCTGTGTCTCCATGGTGACTGATATTTTCCCCCTGTGAGTCGAGAGTGTCGTTCAGTCTATAAATAACTGGACAGACGGTTCGTCCTTCCATTAATTGGTCTGTTGATGAATCAGACAGTACATTATGATAGAGAAATTCATATTATTTTTCATCATCAATAATTCCATCATGCCAACAGAGGGATGGATGTTTTTCACATTGATGTTAATCTTTTTATCAATATTTTACAAACACACAGACAAATTCTTTAGGGAGACGGAATTGAGTTTCCGAGAAAGACTGTTATGATAGAAACACCTGAGTGACAAATAAAAGAGGAGAGCAAAAACAGTCTGTTTGATCCTGCAGTGAAAAACCAGAGTATGTCATTCATAGAAAACGCAACGTTTTAAACTTACATCAAAGAACCGACAGACAAACTGTGTGAATGTGTGTGTGTGTTTGCTTGATTCCTTTGAAAATGAAAAACTGACTACTGAAGTCTCTTTCTTTCACTCTCTCTCAGAGAAACGTTGTAAAATGTGTTTATTATTGAACTTAAATCTTACGAAACCTGTCAAGAACAGTCATGTTTCACCTCAAAATCAAAAGAAAATATATTTTGTATGAAGACAATTATTCCTATTGTAGCTTACTGTAAGATTTCTGCCATTTTGACAAATTTTAAATGAATATTAAACAATAATGCAATGTAATGTAATTCAAAAACTACATTGTAATGTATAGTATGTGTAACAATATATATATACACACAGAGCCTAAAACTAACTTTTTGCAGGTGACTTATAAAAAATATTTTTTACCGGCCATGAAACTGTTTTTTCAGGCAGTTTTGACACCAAAGTTTTAGATACCAGTGAAAATTCACAATTCTCTATTCCAGTTTTAATACCACAGCTAAACTAGTAGCCTGACTAATATAAATTTTAAACATTACCTGAAAACTACTGTTACTTGTTTTTGACAGAGTCACTGAATAAAGTAATAAGGTGTAAAACAACACTGCATAGTCTTCACTGTATAAATTAACCAGATTAATCCTTATTAAAGTTACAAAAGTTATTCAGCCAAGAGCAGCGAGTGATATTTTCTTTGTCCTTTTTTGTCTGATTAACATTAAAAACACAGGAATGTATTTATTTTATCACTATATTTGAATATTACAATGAAATAAATTCTGTTTCATAAGCGAAATCACGAAGAATTTTGCCATATTTCTATATTTTATCTGCAGACAATGATGTTGCTGTAGTGAAACTGAAAGCCATTCAATGGTTCAGAATCAGATTTAATTAAAACATATTTATATCTTAAGAAGTATTACTATTAATCTGGTTTATTTCTGATCATTTTGTTTTGGCTAGTAGAGGCTCTGAATGGCTGGAAACTTAAAAATGTGATTTTCAAAGTTTCAAACCCTGTATTTGTTTGTCTCTCCTTCTAGTTGTTCACTGTGTGAGATGTTCTCTGTGCACTTACAGTCTGCCTCTCTCTCTTCGCAGTCTGTTCGCAGTATTCCCGAGGAGTGTTCGCGATCTTCGGCCTGTACGACAAGCGCTCGGTCCACACGTTGACGTCGTTCTGCAGTGCGTTGCACATCTCTCTGGTGACGCCCAGTTTCCCCGCCGAGGGCGAGACTCAGTTCGTGCTACAGCTTCGGCCCTCCATCCGGGGGGCGCTGATGAGTCTTCTCGACCACTACGACTGGAGCCGCTTCGTGTTCCTGTACGACACCGACAGAGGTAAGGAGCGTCAGAAACACACACTCATCAAACATGTCAAAGCTTTGTGTCAGCACTGAACTCATCAGGGTTACAGGGTTCGAGCTGACGAAACCAAACCAATCAACTTTCTCTGATCCTGAGTTTATGCATAACTATGGAGCACATGCATATGAAAGTGTGACATCAGTAGTGAACAGCCAATCAAATGCTGTGAAACTGTGATTCAGTTCTCTCTTCTGTTGAATATTGAGCTGATTGATTATGAACACATTTCAAATCTGACATTTATTTTGGTTAGGCTTTATTATTTTAAGGTGTCATTGTTACAGTGTAATTATATATTTAAGTACTGAGTAAAATTAAGCAACTACAAGTACTTACTATAGGGTTAGGGTAGGATTAGGGTTTGGTTGGGTGTTAGTTGCTTGTAATTATGCATAATTTACTGTTATTGTTACCTTTATTTTAAAGTATGTGCACTTGTACTTAGGTGTACTTACCTAAGAAAGTACTTGTGTTATAAGGTAAGGTTAGGTTCAGGGTTAGCACCTAGTTATTACACAGTTATTGTAACTACTATAATAAGTACATAGTATGTACATGGGAAACAGGACTGTAAATTAAAGTGTGGTTACACTTTATTTTACGGTGTCATTGTTACAGTGTAATTATATATTTAAGTACTGAGTAATATTAATTAAGTGCATGTACTTACTATAGGGTTAGGGTAGTATTAGGGTTTGGTTGAGGGTTAGTTGCATGTAATTATGCATAATTAACTGGTAATATTAATTGTAAGTACATGTAACATATGTAACAAGGACAATGTAAAATAAAGTGTTACCCATTTTATTTTAAGGTGTTCATATTACAGTGTAATTATACATTTAATAACTGAGTAATAATAATTAACTACACGTGCTTACTATAGGATTGGGTTTTGGTTTAGGGTTAGTTGCCTGTAACTACTGTTACTACTACAGTGATTGCATGTAACATGGACACTGTAAAATAAAGTGTTACCCAAGTCATTTTAAAGCTAAAACAGCGAATTATGCCGGATAGCACAAAATGCATCGTTTTCTTGATTTTGCGTTGTATTCGGCGATCGTGGAATCGCGGAAAACTGGAGGGAATGTTTGATGTTACATCAGGATTTAATGAGCGTCGTTCTGATTCATCACCAATGACTTATTGACTATAAATTAGTCAAACGTTTCTTTTAGATATTTTTGAGATCAACACCATTGCTACTGTACATATCGAAAACATAAATCTACAAAAGACAAGACTGATAAACATATAAACACTGAATGTAAATTTACTAAAGCTTAAATCTACACAATTATACCTTCACAAATACACTCTTAAAAATGAAGGTTCTGTATTGGCGTCGACGGTTCCATGACGGAACATCCACGGAACCCTCCATTCCACAGAAGGTTATTTTTAGAATGTTCACTGAAAGCCTCTTTAACCCTTTAGAACCTGAAGCTAAAATAGGTGTTTTTCACATATTTTGATTTTTTTGACAGTACAATTCTAAAACTTCATGTGCAAGGTGTCATCTTTTTCAGAAATAGATAAGCTTTCAACAAATTACAGTTATTGACCATCACTGTGTGTGGTGAGTTTGTAAATAGAATTTAAATAGACAAAAATAAAAAAAACGAGAATAAATGTACAGATTTTTAAACCCCCAGAAAAATCATGAACGAAAGAAACTTCGTGACATTGGGTTGCACAGGTTTCATTTAGGACACTTTTTTTCACACACACACACACACACACACACACACACACACACACACACACACACATACAAATGCACGCATTCATAGGCATGCAAACACACACATGCACACACCACATGCTTAGATACGTGAAAGAGTGACGGCCATCCGCTTCCCAAGTTTCATTAAAAATCATCCCAATCCCCTCTTCTGCTGTCTAACACTTCTTTCACCATGTATACACCATGTATTTGTTCGTTTCTTTGATTAGTTTATGCAATCCAACTCTGTTCAAATCCTTTCTTCCCGCTCTGCCAGAAAGCTGCTGTCATTTGCAGACGGAAAGCATGACATTACCGTAATAAGCCATATACGTATATTGCCGAAAAGCGCATGTTGTCTACTGTCAGGGGCGATTTGAATGGTTTTGATGGTTTTAATTGGTTGAAGAGTTAGGGTAAAATGAATACAGCTTGCATGTGTCTGCGACGACGCAGCCGGTTCTAAAGGGTTAAAGAGCCAGAAAATGCTTCTTCTATGTTTTGGAAGCTTTATTTTTTTAAAGTGCGCACACATTTGTAGCACATCTGCGGTCTAACTCTCTTGTCTGGCATCATGGGAGTCCTGGAGCGCGGCTAGACCAGTCTGTGTGTGTGTGTGTGTGTGTCAGGCCTTGTAGAAAGGGAGAGTTTCCTGATAGGGTTTGCCAGGCTGCAGTTGGCTCTTCTCCGGCCCAGTTTAAGCCCAGCGCTGGGCCAGTGAAGGCCCGAGATCTCGCTCCTGCTGTTCTTCCACAGCGCGGAGGTCAGTGGAGCGTTAACTGCTCGTCCTCGAGCCCAGAGCGACACCAGAGTCGTTCAGTCATCCGTGATCTCCCGCTTAAAGGCGAGAAAGAGAAGCTAATGGATCTACTCGCATCCGCTTTCTTCCCTCATCTTTTCTTCATCTCCTCTCTTGATTAATAAGTGCTGAGGCTCGAATTTGACCCCTAGTCGTTCAATACGAGTTGCTTTATCTGAGGAACGACGCAGCATAATGTTTTTTCCAGTCAGTTTTGCTTGTTTTTTTGTTGATTCCCTGCGGTTTATCCGGCTCGGAGACACTTGCGTTGACCTCACACCTCCGTCCACAGATCTGCATTGCGGAAATATCCCCGTCCGCTAAAACGTCTCCTCGGATCGCTCGCTAGCACACATGTGAAACGGTTAATCGCAGGGGAACGTCCGGCTTGTCTAGAGGCGTTAGCGTCAGCGGCAGCGGTGAAATGGAGTCAGGATGCTTGTGGAGAAAAGAAATCTGTTCATTTGATTCTCAGCTGATTGAACTAAACAAAAAGGACTGAGACTTTAGATGTAAAACAACGAACAACAGTTTGTCTTGTAGCGTGATTAACACAGGAAAGCTTATTAAAAAAGACACTTTTACATTTATACAGAAAACAGCAATGAAATGAGCAGAAATGTCTTTGGGGTGTGCGATATTCACAAAAAATTATATCTCAATATTTTATGGGATATTGTTGATTTTGCTGATTTCTCGGGTTGTTTAGGCCTAAGTTTTCATATTCCTCATGTTAGTTCACAGCAGTGACAGAAATGAACTTTTGCCACCTTACAATGATTCCAGGGGCATTTTTACCATTAAAAGATATTTTTTCATAACCTTATTAGATGAATGCATCATCTTTTTTGTCAGATTTTTTTTTTTACATATTATTTACAAATGAAATCATCAACAAAATACATTTTTGCACTGCAGAAGTGGCACAGAAGCTGCAAGCTGCTAAAGCAGTATTTACTCCAGGGTTCCCACGGGTCCTTGAAATCCTTGAAAGTTTGTGAATCGGAAAGTTCGGAAAGTTTTGGAAAATAAACATACAAAAATACGGATCCTTGAATGTGCTTGAATTTATTTAGTGGAAGTTTTCTGGAAAAAAAATCCATATTATTCCTTCCGGTCCACTAATGTGTTATTTCGCCAACACTTCGTGGCCTGTGCATACTAGCATTAGTTACGCGCATTACTAGCTTGCTTGATTTACGTTAGTCACGCGCATTTACGCGTTACGTTTAGTGTTTCCCGCGTGAGGTACTTTGTGTTGTACGTTGTCATTACGTTCACGCGCACGAAACTACTACGATGGTACCTCAACGTTTCATAGTTTCATGCAAAAATGTATACCAGATCATTTTATAATACAGAATAGGGTGTACCGAATATTCTTCAGTTGTATGCAAAACAGAAATATGACAAATAGAATATCAGATCACAAAACCAGTCTCGAGTCGCACGGGTATATTTAGCCAACAATACATTGTATGGGTCAAAATAATAGATCTTTTATGCCAAAAATCATGAGGATATTAAGTAAAGATCATGTTCCATGAAGATATTTTGTAAATTTCCTACCGTAAATATATAAAACATGTATTTGTGTGAGTGAATGCGGCACAATCGCCAACATAAATGAACAACTTTAAAGGAGATTTTCTCAATGTTTCGATTTTTTTGCATCTCCAGATTCCAGATTTACAATAGTTGTATCTCGACCAAATATTGTCCTATCCTAACAAACCACACATCAATGGAAAGCTTATTTATTCAGCTTTCATGTGATGTAAAATCTCAATTTCATAAAATTGTTCCATGTGACTGGTTTTGTGATCCAGGGTCACATATGGCCTAAAATGTATGCAAAAAGAAGTTATTTAACACATGAAAACTGTAACAAGTTAACACGATGTAACCTCATTCTCACTTGAAGTGTGTCCCTACATTAAGTCTAGGGTATTGGACCTGGAAAGTCCTTGATTTTGAAGTTAACCAAGGTTTTATTGCATAAATACTGCTATGTGACTAATGTTTTAAACATAATATTTTGAACACACACACACACACACATGTATATACACACACACACATATATATATATATCATTGAGTCATTCATCCAACTGATTCATTCAAACGGTTGATTCATTCAGGAACCAAACACTGCTGTGTGTTGCTCTGAGACACACAATTGTTCTGTGTCTTTAAATGATTTAAAGCAACAACAGAAAAGTGAACAATATCTTCTCTATGGATCACTACAGCCCCGTGTATGTTAGTGGACGTTGTTTAATACATAATAATCCTCTTTATTTACATTATAACAGCGCTGGAATCGGCTCGGCTCGCAAACGTTAACAGCACAGTTAAACTAAAGTCTCCAGTGACAAAGCCATCGGTTCTGGCACGCTCACTTTAGCAGAGAAACTGGCCATCTGGAATGGACACGTTTGACCAGCGCTCGGTTCTGCGCGAGCCTAATGGTTTGACACTTTGGCCAGTTTCTCACAACTGCCTTTTCTTCATGAACACTGACTTTACACTGTTGGTAAACTCTCAACACGGCTGACCGGGAGCAACACGAGCCTCGAGTTTCAGAGAGACTCTGACCCAGTCGCAGTCTGGCCCGTGTCTGTTTACAGCTGGTATCAACCCTTTAAGACCGACGCTCCCGTTTGTGTGTCTCTGTTTAAGAGCCGATAGAAACTGAACCCAAGTGGCTAGCTCAATCATTATTTTTGCACACAAAACCAGAGACGTTCAGATCAAGCCAAGCGTTGTTTTCTCCCTCTATTGAGTCTGCACAAATTGCGTAAAATATGCGTTTACAACAAAAACACTAAAATGCATTGCACATCTTTGCAAAAAATAGATCTGCGATGCAATTTTAATAAAATATGTAGAAAAAAAAACTATTTAAATTTTAGTTTTGTTTATTGCACTTTTGAGCTATTTATCTAGTTACTATTGATTTATTACATACAAAGCCTTCAAATTGGGGGTGTAAGGATTGTTTTGATGTATGGCACATATGAAACTGCTCAAAGAATGACAGCACAGCATGTAGAGATGCTATAGCCCTATTCGGACGGGATTAACTTTACTAGGGTAGATGGAGTGATGTAACTTTACCACAGGACTTCTGTAATATTAATGGCCAATTCGCATCAGAGATCTCAGTAAAACCAGCAGAAGTGGGAGAGTAACTCGCTTTACACACCGCCGTCACACTCATGTGTGTATTATTGCTTCCTGATATCACGTGCTCAAACAACAACCTATATATATATAAAACAGTTATGTCCGGTGGAACGGTGTATTAATTAACTTCAGATTGTGTTGGTAATAGACACTTATCTAACGCTAAAAGATGTTTCGCCTCTAACAAGTGCTGTCGATCTTCTCTCTGATCTGAATGGTGTGTGTGAAACACTTGAGTTTTGCCACAGACTCGTTCCAGCGTCTAGAACGCAACTGATGCTTTTTCAAGCGTCTCCATACTTGAAAAACTGCGGAAAACTACTTTTAAACAGGAAATATTTACATACATATTTACAGCGGGTCTATCCGCACGGGGTTAGCATCACCTGAGGTCATTTTCCCAGACCTTTTTACTGAAGGTAAAAGTCGCCGTAATCTTTACCGACATTGTCCGTGATGATCACTGAGATATACATTCGGACGGGACTAAAATCACAGAGAAGCTCTGGTAATAATTACTCTACTCCACCTCTCCATGTTAAACTAGTCCCGTCCGAATAGGGCTCAATATATACTCTGGTGGAATTGTTCTATGGCAGGTCATCAAGGGTTAAGAAGGGTTAATGATTGGATCCAGGGTTATTATAGTTTTGCATTTTTCATTAGTTTTTATTTTTATTTCGTTTTGACTTTTTGTTTTCAAATTCAGTTTAGTTTTAATTAGTTTTTAAAGTGGGTTTGCTAGTTTAGTTTAGTTTTTATTTTTTGAAAATGCTTAGTTTTAGTTTAGTTTTTATTAGTTTTAGTGTTAGTTTTAGTCTTTTTTTGTAATTTGGGTTATTTGTCAGGGGCAAGATTCAAAAAGGTCGGAAAAAGTATTGTGTAATAATAACTCAACAAAAACATCATACAATTTTAGAAAAAAATTCACACCCCATTGAAATTCTTTTAACCTCTTACAAAATCCACACGCCATACCAAAAATCTACACATCTTCTATACAGAATTCACACCCTATACAAATACCACAGCTGTACAATTTTCACACCCTATACTAAATTTACCCTATACAGCCAATAGCCTAGTCATCTGGATTGAAGCAGCAAACATTCAGTGTAAAAGTAAAAAAAATGACATAACATTATTTAATATTTGAATCACAGCTTATATAGTGTTTTGACATCGACAACCACAACCAAAAAGTGCATTTTACCTCAAACTTGCGACTAGTTAACTTTCTAAAGAAGGCGCAATCGCTTCTCGGGTCGACATTAACACACTGACAAAATTATAATCAGAATTTAAAATATTTTTATACCACTTTTTAATGTGTGATTGTGTAAAGGTGTTCACGAGATAGAGATACCAACCTTTCGCGAACTTGCTTTCAACGTCGAACGAACACTCGTTCTCATGGAGACGCGGTGCACGGAGGGGAGGGGAGGGGCTGTGTGTGTGTGTGTGTGTGTGTGTGTGTGTGTGCGCACGCGCGCGCATGTGAGAGACGCATGGGGAAAGGAAATGCAGCTGAATGAATACGCTGCGTGTTTTAAATAGCATTAAAAAATGAAAGACCTTGACAAAGACGAAAACTAAGGACATTTACTCTGTAATTTTATTTTATTTTAGTTAGTTTTGCCAAACACACATTACAGTTTTAGTTAGTTATCGTTTTTTTGTAATGCCTCGTTTTTATTTTTATTTCAGTTAACGACAATGTTTTTTCCCACCTAGTTTTCGTTTTTTCGTTCGTTTTCGTTAACGATTATAACCTTGATTGGATCACAAGTGGACGACTCTAAATACAGACACGGGTCTAAAAGGTTTAAAGCTTGTCCACTTTCCACAGGAAGTCGAAAACTCATTCGACCGGATGTTTCGTAGTGTGTAAACGCTCATGTGATCGAATGTGTTCAAACAGCCACTAAACACCGTCTTCTCTCCGTCTGCTGACCTAACACGTGAGCATTATGGGAAGAGCTCGAGTCAGACGGGGTTTAAACTGTCGACTGGAGACACAAGTTTGGTTTGAAGAGGAAGAACGTACCAAACACAATGTTCTCTCATCATTCCTGATGTCTAACACACACTCACAGCGTTCGGCTGGTCTCGCGTATGTCAGAGCAGAAACTAACTGTGTTTCTCTGTCGTCTTCGGTCGTGTTCACATGTAAATAATCTTATTTCATCCATTAGATTGAAAGAGCTAAAAAAACAAACACATATATTTACCCGCCCATAGACCCTCGCCTCGAAGAAATCAGGACAGAAGTGGGTGAAAGTGGACAAAAGAGACGGATTAAAACACCAGGTGTCTCTCTCGTCTACTTGTGATCCGATCGACCAAACGCATCTTAACACCAGCTGTAAACAGGGCTACAGTCTCTCAGATCTTTATTCCTGCGCATTTCTCCTGAATCCAACATGTTGATCATGAGAACTGATTGTTCCCTGATTGTCCAAACCCTAATCCTACCCTAACCCTATAGTAAGTACATGTAGTTAATTAATATTACTCAGTACTTCAATATATAATTACACTGTAACAATGATCCCTTAAAATAATAAAGTGTATCCTAAATTCACATACTGTGTACAGAACACATACGACATGAGGAGTGAGAGGAAGAGTCTGTCCACACACACACACACACACACACACACACACACACACACACACACACACACACACACACACACACACACACACACACACACACACACACACACAGACTGAGGATTGTGTACAGAGGATTCTCCAGGTCTCTGTCGGCAGTCTGTGTTTACTGACAGGACAGCTGGTGCTATTTCCTTATTATTGTGTTTGTGTGTGTGTGTGTGTGTGTGTGTGTGTGAGAGAGAGAGCTCATGGTCATCTGTGGTCTGTCTGTGTGTGTTGTGGTCTGTGTTATATCTGTTGCTCTCACATTCAGACGCTGCATTTGTCCTGATGTCCAAAGTCCTGCGGTGCGACTAAGGGCCAATTTAAAGGACATCTGTTGCTCTTGGCCGACATAACTGGCACACCGAGGCAGAACACACACGGGACATTTGGACCGGAGATGAAGCCAGAGCGCGCGCGCGCACACACACACACACACACACACACACACACACACACACACACACACACACACACACACACACACACACACACACACACACACCTGTAGAAACACACACACACACACACACACACACACACCTGTAGAAACACACACACACACACACACACACACACACAGTCTGGAAAGGTGAATTCAAAAGTGGCAAATTCAAATGTTACAAAAGAGTCTATTTCAAATCAATTCTGTTCTTTTAGAGCTTTCTATTCATCAAAGAATCCTGAAAAATAAAATGTATCAGTTTCCACAGAAATATGAACTGTTTTCAACATTGATAATAATCATAAATGTTTCTTGATCATAAAATCATCACATTATACTGATTTCTGGAGGATCATGTGACACTGAAGACTGGAGTAATGATGCTGAAAATTCAGCTTTGATCACAGGAATAAATTACACTTCACTGTATATTCACATAGAAAACACTTATTTTATATTGTAAAAATATTTCAAAATTTATTTACTGTAATTTTTATCAAATAAATGCAGCCTTGATGAGCAGAAGAGTCTTCTTTCAAATAAATATAAAAAAAAACCTTCATTATTCCAGACTTTTGACCGGTAGTGTAAATCTCTCAAGTATCAACTTTGTCTCCCATTTTTATTCAAAACAGACTCAAATGAGACAATAGTTGACATACAATAAGTGTACAGAACTATTATCCGATCATTTGCTCTTGGAAGAATTTGGAGAGAACGGATGAGAAATGATTGAGTTAATCTCTTCTAAAAGTCTACATTTCTAGGAGACGTAAGCAAGCGTGTCTATCTGCGCTCCATTCAATATCTATAACTGAGATGTACGAATATACGCATTATACGCATTTTAAAGGGGTGGCTGATTATGATTTCACTTTTCTAACTTTAGTTAGTGTGTAATGTTGCTGTTTGAACATAAACAACATCTGCGAAGTTACGACGCTCAAAGTTCAGAGCAAAGGGAGATATTTGCTTTTAAAGAAATCACTTTTTAAGGACTACAACAAACGGCTGGTAGAGACTACACCACATTCCTCCCGGGTTAGTGACATCACCAACCCTAGAATTTACATAAACCCGCCCCCTGAACACGATTTATAGATTATCAAGACAGAATATGCTAATCAATGACTAGAAGATAACTACACATAAGCTTCATAAATTCATCAACTAACCATTCAGAAATGTCCTGTTGCTTCTACATGTTGTCACTTCTTCTTGAGTCTCTCCATCATTGTCTGACTCCGGTTTGAACATAAAAGACTAAAAGTTTTTGAAATGTTCAGTGCATGTGTGTGTGTGAGGTAAAAGGACACGAGCTCTTGAAGCTCCGCCCCCTGTGCCGGGAGCAGCAGCTCATTTGCATTTAAAGGGACAGACACTAAAACTGTGTTTTTGCTCACCCTCAAAAAGTGACAATTTTAACATGCTATATAACAATATCTGTGGGGTATTTTGAGCTAAAACTTCACACACACACTCTGGAGACATCAGAGACTTATTTTACATCTTGTGAAAAGGGCATTATACTTTAAGGAAACTTTAAGTCCTTTAAGGAAAAGATATACTGTGGCATTAGAACACACAGACATTAGTGTTTTTGTGTTGTTCTTGCTAGGATACGCGATCCTGCAGGCCATCATGGAGAAGGCGGGTCAGAACGGTTGGCAGGTCAGCGCCATCTGTGTGGAGAACTTCAACGACGCGAGTTACCGGAGGCTTCTGGAAGACCTGGACCGGCGACAGGAGAAGAAGTTTGTCATCGACCTCGAGGCAGAACGACTCCAGAACCTTCTAGAGCAGGCGAGGACCACAGCACAAACATTACAATATTAATGTTCACCCCATTTACTTTCTTCATAGTACACACACTCCTGGTCATAATGTCAATGATTCATCTGTGCACGTTATTCCTAAAAAAAAAAAAAGTCTTTAGAATATTTCACCAAAATTTAATCACTTACTTTTCGATTCCTCCAACCTCCATGACACATTATTCTCTATCAAACGATTCACTACCCACAATGGATAAAATAAAATGTTCCCCTATGGCCTACATTATAAAAAAAAAAATTTAATTTTTTTTTTGTGCATGTGGATTTTTTTCTTCTTCACGGAAATACGTCACAATACGGAATAAAATAATTTGCGAATGCCATTTTATACTGATTTTGAAATTATTCTACAATATTTAAAATGCATTAAAAAAATATTTTCATAAATATTTTTATTTAAATATTTGGATTTAAAACAATCATTATTATATAGATTAAATTAAAATGATTGTATATTAAAATTACTATATAGATCTAGTGTAAGCACTTTGAGCCATTAACTGACTTTAAAATTAATCTGCAATATTTTTCAAATAAATATATTTTTCAAATGTAAGATTTTTAAATATACACATTTAAAAATATATTTAAAAAATCAAGTGAAAAGTGTAAATATTGACTTCTAATATAAATATTTCTAATATTTTTTAATATTTAAAAACAGTTTTATAATTCTAAAAAATATATAGCACTATAAGTGCTTTGAGCCATTTTGCTAAATAACATTGAAATTATTCAAATTTTTTAACTTTAATTTAAATCTATATATTTTATTATTTTTTAAATATTTAGACATTTAAAAATATATTTTAAAAAATATCATAAAGTGTAAAAATGTAAACATCAATATTTAAACATTTCTAATATTTTTAAATATTTAAAATCATAATTTTATACTTTTTTTACATTTTGAAATTATTAAAAAAATTTAACTTTAATTTAAAAATATACAGTATATTTTATTATTTTTTAAATATTTAGACATTTAAAAATATATTTAAAAAATATTATAGTGTAAAAATGTAAACATTAATATTTAAATATTTATAATATTTTAAAATATTTAAATACATAATTTTATACTTTTTTTTTTCCTTTTGCTAAATGACATTGAAATTGTTCTACAATTTCTTAAATGTTTTTCACTTTTTTTTTTTTAAAGATTTTTTAATATTTAGACAATTTAAAAAAATATTAAAAAAAACATACATATGAGTTGTTTTGCTAACTCACACCAGACTTCTCAACTAATGTCATGTCAACAAACCTAAAGGTGCACAATGATTGACAGGCAGATAGCCTTTCTGATTGGCTATAAAAGCACAGGCCGCCTCCCACACTCTTCTGTTGCTGTTTGCAGAGCCTATGACTGTCACAGCCACACACACACACACACACACACACACAAAACCTATTCCAGTAATATCTGTCAGGTAGCAGGAGCAGTTTATGGGTTGCACTCCAGAATACTAAATCGCTTACAGCACCTTTAAAAGGAAAGGCATAAAAACACGAAATCACAGAGAGCTGGAGGGATCACAGAGCGAGACGAACGATCAGTGCTTTCCTTCTCGTCTGCGATTTGTTATTTCCTCTGTTCTCTCTGTTCCTCACACACTCTGCCTGTCATGTGTAGTGAAACTCACAGTAACACGATGTACGGAGAGACAGAGAGACGAGAGCACAAGACTGCTGCCAAACAACCTGAAACTGACACATCACAGCGACCCGAGCTGAAGTTAAAGCAACTTCGCACATTTTAAACCCGCTTTGTATTGTTAAAATGTCAGTAGCAGGGCTTGACATTCACGTGTTTGCTCATCAGCCACTGTGACTAGTGGTTTTCCAAAGTTACCAGCCACTCAGCGTTTCCACTGGCCACCATTTTGACATCGATACCATGGGGAAAAACTGCAAAATAGATATTTTTAATATTGTCTCATCTTTGGCGGCCGGTATATTAGGCTGCTGTCACTTTAAGAGCTGACGCACAGATCCGTTATACTGTTTTATAGCCAATATACTTGTCTTTCTGTGCTGCACTTTGGGTGTGAGCAGAAAATCTGTTGGAATTAGTAAAATTATGCTCAATAAGCGCAATCCCACGCCGAAATTCAAGCCCTGTAACAGCAACAATATTCATCCGGAGTAAATGAATCGAGTGAGTGAGGAGAGGCGGGTTTGTGTGTCACTCGCTGTCAGAGAGATGAGAGAGAGAGAAAGAGCAGCTGGTATTGTGTTTCCAGCGGAAGAGCTTCAGATATTTCAGTATCGATATGTATAGAAAAATCTATATTTTTGACAACACTAGTTTGCACTAGTGAAAACCCACAGCCAATCAGAACAGCGTGTGGGCGGAGTCAGCCAATCAGAACAGAGTGTGGGCGGAATCAGCCAATCAGAACAGCGTGTGGGCGGAGTCAGCCAATCAGAACAGCGTGTGGGCGGAGTCAGCCAATCAGAACAGCGTGTGGGCGGAGTCTCACAGCACTAGAGAGTAATCTCGACGGCACTCGCAAGAAAATGGATAAGTAGCTACATAATCAAACTCACAAATATTACACCATTTTAAACATTATTAAAAACACACAGGCTACTGAGTTACTAAAATTATTTTTTGTCAAAGAATACACTTGTTTGTTCACAGTTTGAACGTTCTTGTTTCCATTTGTTTAATTTCAAGATCTGAGGTGAATTATCCACTGTTGCTTTTACAGCTTCAAAGCTGGAGCACTAAACGATGTTCAAAGTCACATTACACGCTTTTAACATTAAATAAAGCACATAAACAGCACCTGAGATTATCATCGCCACACTTTGTGTTTGTTGTTCCAGCGCGACGTCGCAGAAAAATAGAAAACGTTTCTAAAATAGACTCGTCGCGTGTCGCCGTCGCGGCCGGTTAGGACAAACACTCTTGATTAACATGGAAAATAACCTTTTATCGCGTGTCGTTAGGACACGGTGTAAAGGGGCGGGGCTACATAAGGTCTGTTTGACAGCACATGTTACACATATTTTCCTTTTTTGAAGTGATTCCAATCATATTTCAAGCAATTTAAAACCATCATGTTGAACAGTGCGCATCTGAAGTGTCTCAGCTGGAGGAAATAATACATTAATTATCGGCTTTAAAGCTACACTGTGTAGGATTTTCTCCCATCTAGTGGTGAAATTGTATATGACTACCAACTGAATATTACTTTCTAGCCCCTCCCATTCCGAGGGCGTTTTAACTCCTACGGTGGCCGTATTATTTCTAAATCTGCCGGCAGTCGCGAGTAATCTCCGCCTCGCATTCGTCACGGCGCCACTGAGTGTCAAACCGCGAAAGGCGAAGCTTGAATTTCCAGGTATGTCCCTCTTAGGCACATGTATAGATGGAGGCGCAACATGGCTGCCGCCATTCGAGTGACTCGCTTATTCTAAATGGCAGATTCTACGCCTATGAGAATACTTGATTAGTTGGTAGAAGTAATTACACATTAATGAGCACATATCTCATTGAAAGAACAAAGTGTTTTTTGCTAAGAACACTGTAAAAAATGATTTTTTGGTGAAGTAAATACTACTGAAAAAAAACAATGTAATTTACATGAAAAAGTTAGTTCAGGCAAGAATTTAAAAAACGAAGTAAATTCCATATCAGTACTTAATTCAAGCGAGTAGAAATGAAAGCGTAAATATCAACTCAATACAATTAAGTAAAAATTACTCAACTTTTCTGATACTGGGGTTCCCATCATGCACTGGACCTTGAATAATTAATGAGGTTAATTTTTCACTGGTTTCCAGCTGTATTTACACTGTTTTATCATTGCTTTTGTTGTCAGGATTAGTAACTTGCCATTTTGTGACATTTCGAGTACATTTTCTGCTCAAAATGACACATTCAAACACAAAAACGATCCATCAAATGTTACCGTCATTGTGTATTGTCTACCAGGTATTGAGGTCTTTGCATTCACATGATGCTTAACATCTGACATGCTATAGTATAAATTACTTAGATAATCTAAGTAAAGCACATACTATAAATGACTGGTATAATTCAATATTATTGTTTGAATGAAATGTAATACAAAGGAAATTTCAACTAAATAGATATTAATCAACCTTTTACTAGCCAAGTTAAAGTTACTTATTTTCTTTGTTACTTTCACTTAACAAGGTTAAGTAAAGTTTACTTAATTCCATATTCCAAGTAAATTTTACTTAAAGATTTCTAATTAAAGCTACTGATAAATATGTTTAGGTTTTTACTTGGCAAAGCTTTGTAAATTTACTAGCATTTTCTGAGTGGAAAAAGTTGCCTAGCTTTTTTTAAGTAAATGTCACTCCAAATTTTTTTCAGTGAATCAACTTAAAAAATTACACAGTATATCTTTAATATATGGGCAACATTTTCAGGCTGATAACGATAACATTAAAATGAACATATATCCGTCGATACCGATATATCGTGCATCCATATATTCACAGCCATTTCAAACTGAAATTATTGAACAGAATTACTGTATTTTTGATCGAAAAAAAAGGCAGGCCTGCTGGTCATAAGAGACTTCTTTGAAAACCTCATGATGGCCTGTGTACATTAGCGCTGTGGCGTGATGTGTATCAGCGGTAATGATGTTGGAGTCACAGCTCAGCTCTCAGTGTGTCTGATCTATGAACTCTGAGATTGCAGGGTGTGTTTGATTGTTGCACGGTCCGTCTGTTCCTCGGGCAAGACCTCGAAAGGTGCCCATCTATCAGCCTGACAGTAGATTTGGCAAATACAACTACACACACACACACATACCGTCTCGCAGTTGGACATCGTCAGGTACAACATCAACAGAATGTTGTCTCTACACGAGCTGCCAGTCCTGCCAGCGTGTTCCTGGATCTGGCATCTCACACAGACACCGGTTACACGCTAGACCAGGGCTTTTCCATCTTTTATATGCCACAGACTCCCAAATCATCCTGAAATTTAACCAAACAATGACAAAGTAATATTATAAATCTAAAATTAAGTTACTTTATAATATTTCTTTCTAGTCATTATAGTAATGCACAGTAAAATTAATTTTTTATTTAATTTTATTCAAATGTTTGTTTTTTCTTCTATTTTATCAATATGTTTTTTGTTTTTTTAAATCTGATTTAATCTATTTAACAGATTTATAACTATTATGGTTATTTTAATATTTTAATTTTTATTTTTATTCTACAAAATATTGTTGCTGTTACATTTTAAATCACATTTTTATTCATTTATTTATTTTTAATCTAACTCTGATTATACATATATATATAATATGTATATAATATATACCTGTATATATATATATATATTTTAACCCTTGTGTTATGTTGTAATTCTGTGCACTCCCCTTATGGTTCGGGTCAAATTGACCCTAATTGGATTTAATACAATTCCTCAAAAATCACACTATGAAAAACAACAAAGATTCAGGTACAAACTGTAAACTTTTAATATCAACATTTGTCAAATATTCCAAAATATATATATCTGAAGATATGATTTAATGAAAAGGTTTTTTAACCATTTTTTAAAACTGTTTTGTTTTGCCAAAATTTGAATATACATTATATTTATATATATTTGAATATAAAATTTTTTTTTTACAATTTTTTTTTTTTTTTTTTGCTTAGAACATTATAACTGAACAATTAATCAATTAATCTGAGCTCATTTTTCCTGCTGTCTATGTCGAAGTCTATGAATATATAAATGAGAGCTTATTTTACTATCTGTGTCTGTCAAAGATTCTGAACACCATGATTTAGCTTTTTCAAGTGTGTTTGGTTTGGGTTAGAGCACTTTTAGATACACTTACACTTTAGAACTGTTGAGTTGATGCCCTGACATACATAAAATAAATGTTTTTATGTTGTGTCTGTACAGTTGCTTTTGAATAGCTGCCTATGATGGTCAAATTGACCTGCGAACATCACAAACATAATAGTAATTTTGTTTGTATATGTAAAAAAAAAAAAAAAAAAACACCAGCATGTTGAAACTTTGCATGCATGCTCATGATGATAAATGCGAAAAAGTCACAAAATATAAAAAAAAAGAAAAGATTTAATATTATTTCAGGTAGCTTGAAAAAATAAATGATAGGTAATTTTTTTACCATCTGTGGCTGACAAAATATTTTTCTGTATTGAAATAAGTGTGGAAAACCTAATTTTGTAGCTTCATAAGGTAGTACAAAAATAAAATAAAGTATAACCAAGAAATGTTATTATTTTGGGTCCGTACAGTTGCCTTAGAGCGTTAAAATATGCGTGTCAAATTGACCCGCGAACATCACAAAAGTAACAGTAATTTTGTTTGTATATGTCAAAAAACACCAGCATGTTGAAACTTTGCATGCATGTTCATGATGATAAATGAGAAAAAGTCACAAAATATCAAAAAAAAAAAAAAATTGGTTAACCAGTATTTCCAGCAACTTTAAAATCTAAACCGGTCAAATTGACCCGCAACATAACACAAGGGATATATTATATATATATATAATATATATATATATTTTTTTTTTTTTTACTTTTTAACATTTTTCCTCTAGAGTTTTCTAAAACTCAAGCATGAATACACCATACTGGACTTCTGAAAGCACAAGAAAGTGGCTCCTTATAAAATCACAAGTGTAATTTTGAAATCAAATTGGCCACAACAACACAAAAAAGAAGTTGAACTGAAATTTTAACTGTATTGACAGGAAGAGTAATTTTCTGAACTATAATTCAGAGAAATAAGAGTGCACTCTTTCAGCAGCGCTGGTTCCGGAACTATTTTCTCCATTCATTTCTCCCATAGGGATTTTTAAAAAGTCTTTATTAAAGCGTTATAAGCCACGAACCAAACCAGTTGGCTATGAGGAGAATCATTACATTTCAGACTTTGATTTGAAGCAAAAAAGTAACTATAGAAAAAAAAAAACCCTACAGATAAATATACAACTATTTATATAAAAATCAGTTTAAATATGATGTACAGGCATATGCACATACACCTGCCAAGGTGTTTAAACAATACATAAAACCATAGAACTCAAAATGGCGTACTTTCTTTTTCACATGACTGTATATGCGCACACACACAACACACACACACACTTCAATTCTCTAATTGGTGAGGATTTTTAGCAGAATCATGGGTAATGTAGTTTTTAACCAGGAATTCTGTCATTGACAGGATTATTTAAAAAAAAAAAAGTTGTAATAATGCAGGCAAATGTCTTCAACAAAAACATATACGGCATGGATTAACAACCTCGTTGCTCACAGTAGGTCGGTCTTTAAAGGTTTATAAGTTATCTTTAAAAATCAATCCCTCTACGGAGTAAATGCATCGGATTTGTACTTCCGGGATCCGACTTCTGCACTCTATTCAACAAAAGGTTTTTACCATCCTGATCCACAACAGTTAATTTATTAGGTATGATGAAATCGATATATTCATTTGTATTTCACTTATGCATTTAAAACATTCATCCATCCATTCAAATAGGCCTATAAAAACTTCATATGAACTATATTTTCAACTTTCAAAGAAGGCTTCGTCAGGTTAAAACTATGAATTTCTTCAAATCTGAACTGCAATTAGTCTTTTCAATAAGTCTTTTCCCTATTGTGATGAATAATAGTTATTTTTATCAGGGCGGGGCTTGATTTTGTCCGTGGGGAATTGATTGGATGGTTGTGGTTTGCTATTGGTGGATCTCATGTGAGTGACAGGTTTGGCCCCGCCCCCGTCCGCAGAGAATACCTGCGAGAACCAGGGGAAGTTATTTTGATTCAAGATTACAAGGATTTAAAAAAAATTAAATAATGATTTGCAAGGATAAATGATTTATAATAAACTGCAATTGTCCATTTTGATTTCATGGTGACTTTAAAAAATGTCTGATGGGACTTTAAACTGTAAATGCAATGCTTATATCACACACACTTTCACAAAAATGTTCCTTATCTTTCTCTCTCTCTCTCTTTCTCTCTCAGATTGTGAGTGTGGGGAAACATGTAAAAGGATACCACTACATCGTCGCTAACCTGGTGAGTCCTGGCACTGGTTTATCCAGCTGAGTGAGAGAGAGCGGCAGTGATGGAGCGCTCGAGGAAATGAACAAATGTAGAGGACAGCGTGTCCTCTGGCCGTAATTCTCTGTGATGGAGCTGAGCCACTTTATTTCCCCGAATACAACCCCAGACTAGAATTACGTGTTGGCATGTTCGGCATCCAGACATTCCTCAAATCATGCGTGCCGTTACTTTTAAGCGAGCAGATGCACCATTGCAAAATGTACACAGAATTTCACAGAGACCTCCTTTTTTTACTTAGTTTATTAAGAAACCACATCCTCAACACCCTAGAAACATGGCGTCTCACATTTTTTCTTCTTCTTGGGTGATAGATTCATCTGAAATGGTGGTTAGTCTCAGGGAATTTGCCGTCTTTTTCATTTTCGGAAACTCTTGACTATGATGGACCGCTGAACCTGCACTTTGTTACGAGTGATTTATCGTTGCTTATTTGTGCTGTGCCTTAACTCTGTGTTGACATTTGTTAGTGTGTCAGCATGTGGGATATTAAGAAATGTTATAACTCACTCTGCCTCACATTCGTTCAATTCATCTCCCGTTTTCCCATCTCCACCTTTTCAGTGAATCGGCTTCATTCGCCCTCACTGTAATTTCCTCTCTCCCCTGACAGGGTTTTAAGGATATTTCTCTTGAGAGGTTTATGCACGGCGGGGCAAACGTAACCGGTTTCCAGTTGGTGGATTTCAGTAAACCAATGGTGATCAAACTAATGCAACGCTGGAATAAACTAGACCAGAGGGAGTATCCAGGATCTGAGAGCCCACCCAGGGTAAACGCAAATACATTCACAACATAATTAAACCCAAGTGCAAACACACCAATAAACCAGAATAACAAACAATACCAATTGAGAGCGTCATTACGTGCACATGCTTTTAAAGACCTTAGGTAACAGCTCAAAGATTTGAGCTATAAACACTAATGAATAATTCCTCTTCGTCATTCTTTGCGCAGCAAACAGCGGGTTGCAAATCTGAGGCTGTAATACTGTCAGACACATGTGGCAGAATTCCAGTCACAGATGTTTAGCCAATCAGACTGTGACAGGACACGTTCTCCGTCAAGCTTTAGCCAATGAGAAGCTGCCCAGTGATATTAGAGTCAATTACGCCATGACGGACTGCAGCCGGAGCCGCATTTTAACCCGTCTGTTGGGAAATGTGTGAAATGAAGTCAGTGTTTACATTGTTTTGATGCCCTAGTGAAAAATATATATATACCAAAATGTATTTGAAATGCATTTATTTTCTGCTAGGTATACTACAAATACATTTAGATATTTATGTGCTTAATATAAATACAGTGCTATGCATAAGTTTAGACACCCATGCTAAAGTTGACTAAAAAGAGGAATAAAAAAAATCATCTTTTGGAAACTGAACTTAATGCCTTAATTTAAAAAATTAGGAAAAATCCAACCTTTAAGGACACCAATTTTCTTTGTGAATGAATAATGTATCGTAAATAAATAAATGTTCTTCCTTAAAATACAGGGTGCATAAGTTAGTACACCCCTATGTTAAATTCCCATAGAGGCAGGCAGATTTTTATTTTTAAGTATTTTTTATTTTTTAGGATACTATGCATCCTGATAAAGTTCCCTTGGCCTTTGGAATTAAAATAGCCCCACATCATCACATAGCCTTCACCATACCTAGAGATTGGCATGGTTTTATTTCAGTTAGCCTAAAAGCTAGTTTGATTTGCATTGAGAGATGATCTTATGAAAAGTACCCCATGCCAATCTCTAGGTATGGTGAAGGCTATGTGATGATGTGGGGCTATTTTAATTCCAAAGGCCAAGGGAACTTTATCAGGATGCATAGTATCCTAAAAAATAAAAAATACTTAAAAATAAAAATAAAAATCTGCCTGCCTCTATGGGAATTTAACATAGGGGTGTACTAACTTATGCACCATGTATTTTAAGGAAGAACATTTATTTATTTACGATACATTATTCATTCACAAAGAAAATTGGTGTCCTTAAAGGTTGGATTTTTCCTAATTTTTTAAATTAAGGCATTAAGTTCAGTTTACAAAAGATGATTTTTTATTCCTCTTTTTAGTCAACTTTAGTATGGGTGTCTAAACTTATGCATAGCACTGTACCTTGCAATTGTACTTTTGGTATACTTATTAAAGATATACTTAAATATGTTTGATTGTGCTGAAATGTAACTATATTGCATTTTAAGACTGATATTATACAGAGATCATACTATTCTTACTAATAGTGGTATTAAAAAACATTTAGGCTTAGTATTAAGAAATTTGCATTGTGCAGTAAAGAAGCACTCCACAATAAAGTTTAATTACAATATTTATTTCAGTAGGCCAAGTCTCAAGCGATATGTCAGTAAATATGTTAATGGATTTGTATACTTTTAGTATGAAATTAACGTATTTTAAATACATTTTGGTATAGGTGTTTTTTTTGTTTTTTTTTCACTAGGGTGACTGGGAAACCATTTTAATTATCCAAGAGACAAATTCACAGCCTTGGGAGGAAGTGACATTTGCTTTTTTCCTTAATTGAAAAATGTAACATAAAAAAAAATAATAAAAAAAAAACATTGAAAAAAATGGGCCATATCTACACATACTATATACTAAAATGTGAGGACCAAATGTGAGTGAAACGCTTGCACCATCAAGCTTATGCTGTACCACACAAAATGATTACAGTTCTCCCTAACTGGAAAACAATACAAATCTACTCATTAAGATGATTTTGTGCTGAATCAGCTAAAAAAAAGTAGCTTTTCCCCTCTGTTGAGAACATGGAGATCCTTCTCTACTCCCATTGATTAGCACTTCCATCCTGCAGTCCCTGCTATAAATTATCAGAGAACATCAAACCAATCTTTACAGGTTTATTAGAGCACACTATACAGGCAAGATCCTTGACCACCTCCATCTCTTGAGCGCTCTTGATTTTCTGCATCTCACTCTCTGACTCCCCCTTTAATGATTATTGTTTGTTTCTGTCTTTCCCTCAATGTTAATTGGATGTTATTATGCCTCTGCTACAACCATAAATCTTCATTTCCGCTGATCAAGTTCATTCATAATGTCTTGTGTCAGTGCAGACGCAGCCGCTGAGGCTCGTTCTGTCTTATTGGGCCGGATTTACTCATGCAAATAGCCATGCTTTTGTATTTGTTTATGGAAATAAGAGATGAAAATCCATTTTTATTTTTGGTGAGGTTGGTGAGGAAGAGAAAAAACGATGAGATCCCTGCACTGCTTTCCCCAGCAATCTCTCTGAATCTTTACTGCTCTGTTGCAACATCTGTACTGCTTTACAGCTAAATAGCTTTTCCAGTAACAAGTAGCGGCATCGCTACATTGCAGTTTTGTCACATTGCATTACGCACACAGCCTTACAAGCAAGCAGGCGGAGGCAATAATCAATGTGCTCACCTAGAATGCCCTCTCTGTTGCATTTACATCTACTTTAGGCACTACGACAGCTCAGCACTACATTTGATATGTGACTGTAAACAGGACGCATGGGTAATGTAGTGTGAATTTACATAAAATATTCCTTTTACCCTTTTAGTACACATCATCATTGACGTATGATGGTGTGCTAGTGATGGCGGAGGCGTTTCGAAATCTGCGCAGACAGAAGATCGACATCTCTCGCAGAGGCAATGCTGGAGACTGCCTGGCCAACCCAGCTGCTCCTTGGAATCAGGGCATCGACATGGAACGAACTCTGAAACAGGTGAGAGCGGGTGGGATTGTGGAAGACAGATGAGAGCTGATGGGATGCTGTGAGCCAGGTGAGAGTGGGCGGGAATCTGTATGACAGGTGGGAGTGGGAGGGAATCTGTTCGACAGGTGGGAGTGGGAGGGAATCTGTTCGACAGGTGGGAGTGGGAGGGAATCTGTATGACAGGTGAGAGTGGGCGGGAATCTGAATGACAGGTGGGAGTGGGAGGGAATCTGTTCGACAGGTGGGAGTGGGCGGACTTTGTATGACAGGTGAGAGTGGCCGGGAATCTGAATGACAGGTGGGAGTGGGAGGGAATCTGTACGACAGGTGGGAGTGGGAGGGAATCTGAATGACAGGTGGGAGTGGGAGGGAATCTGTTCGACAGGTGGGAGTGGGCGGACTTTGTATGACAGGTGAGAGTGGGAGGGAATCTGTGCAACAGGTGAGAGTGGGCGGGAATCTGAATGACAGGTGGGAGTGGGAGGGAATCTGTACGACAGGTGGGAGTGGGAGGGACTCTGTACGACAGGTGGGAGTGGGAGGGACTCTGTACGACAGGTGGGAGTGGGAGGGACTCTGTACGACAGGTGGGAGTGGGAGGGACTCTGTACGACAGGTGGGAGTGGGAGGGACTCTGTACGACAGGTGGGAGTGGGAGGGACTCTGTACGACAGGTGAGAGTGGGAGGGACTCTGTACAACAGGTGGGAGTGGGCGGGAATCTGAATGACAGGTGGGAGTGGGAGGGAATCTGTTCGACAGGTGGGAGTGGGCGGACTTTGTATGACAGGTGTGAGTGGGAGGGAATCTGTACGCCAGGTGGGAGTGGGAGGGACTCTGTATACAGGTGGGATTGGGAGGGAATCTGTACGACAGGTTGGAGTGGGAGGGAATCTGTACGACAGGTGGGAGTGGGAGGGACTCTGTACGACAGGTGGGAGTGGGAGGGACTCTGTACGACAGGTGGGAGTGGGAGGGACTCTGTACGACAGGTGGGAGTGGGAGGGACTCTGTACGACAGGTGGGAGTGGGAGGGACTCTGTACGACAGGTGGGAGTGGTAGGGAATCTGTACGACAGGTGGGAGTGGGAGGGAATCTGTACGACAGGTGGGAGTGGGAGGGAATCTGTACGACAGGTTGGAGTGGGAGGGACTCTGTACGACAGGTGGGATTGGGAGGGAATCTGTACGACAGGTGGGAGTGGGAGGGAATCTGTACGACAGTTGAGAGTGGGAGGGAATCTGTTCGACAGGTGGGAGTGGGAGGGAATCTGTACGACAGGTGTGAGTGGGAGGGACTCTGTACGACAGGTGTGAGTGGGAGGGACTCTGTACGACAGGTGAGAGTGGGAGGGACTCTGTACAACAGGTGGGAGTGGGAGGGAATCTGTTCGACAGGTGGGAGTGGGAGGGAATCTGTACGACAGGTGTGAGTGGGAGGGACTCTGTACGACAGGTGTGAGTGGGAGGGACTCTGTACGACAGGTGTGAGTGGGAGGGACTCTGTACGACAGGTGTGAGTGGGAGGGACTCTGTACGACAGGTGTGAGTGGGAGGGACTCTGTACGACGACAGGTGGGAGTGGGAGGGAAATCTGTACGACAGGTGGGAGTGGGAGGGAATCTGTACAACAGGTGGGAGTGGTAGGGAATCTGTACGACAGGTGGGAGTGGGAGGGAATCTGTACGACAGGTGGGAGTGGTAGGGAATCTGTACGACAGGTGGGAGTGGTAGGGAAACTGTACGACAGGTGGGAGTGGTAGGGAATCTGTACGACAGGTGGGAGTGGGAGGGAATCTGTACGACAGTTGAGAGTGGGAGGGAATCTGTTCGACAGGTGGGAGTGGGAGGGAATCTGTACGACAGGTGTGAGTGGGAGGGACTCTGTACGACAGGTGTGAGTGGGAGGGACTCTGTACGACGACAGGTGTGAGTGGGAGGGACTCTGTACGACGACAGGTGGGAGTGGGAGGGAAATCTGTACGACAGGTGGGAGTGGGAGGGAATCTGTACAACAGGTGGGAGTGGTAGGGAATCTGTACGACAGGTGGGAGTGGGAGGGAATCTGTACGACAGGTGGGAGTGGTAGGGAATCTGTACGACAGGTGGGAGTGGTAGGGAAACTGTACGACAGGTGGGAGTGGTAGGGAATCTGTACGACAGGTGGGAGTGGTAGGGAATCTGTACGACAGGTGGGTGTGGGAGGGAAACTGTACGACAGGTGGGAGTGGGAGGGAAACTGTACGACAGGTGAGAGTGGGAGGGAATCTGTACGACAGGTGGGAGTGGGAGGGAATCTGTACGACAGGTGAGAGTGGGTTGGACTCTGTATCAATGGTGACTATGGCTGCATCCGAAATCGCATACTTCCTTACTATATAGTAGACGAAAAACAGTATGTGACAAAAGTAGTATGTCCGAATTTACAGTACTCATAAGAGAGTTGGCATAAGTACCTGATGACCTTTATCCGGTGAGATTCTGAAATGTGGCATATGAATGTGGTACATCCAGATTACACTCATACTACACACACTCATACTATATACAACGAACTATTGTAACAGGTAACAGTGGGCATGACTCTACAGGTGAGACTGGGCAGGACACTGTCTGAAAGGTGAGTGTGGGTGGGACAGGTGGGAGTGGATGGGCTCTAAGACAGGTAAGACTGCAGGATGCTGTCTGAAATGTCAGTGTGGACAGGAGTCTGTACAACAGGTGGGAGTGGGAAGGACTCAACATAACGGGTGAGGCTGGGCAAGATGCTGTCTGACAGGTAAGACTGAACGGGTGCTGTCTATGACAGGTGAAAGTGAGGTAAGAGTGGGCGGGACTATACGCAGGTGGGAGTGGGCGGGGCTTTCCTTGAAAGGTGAGAGTGGGCGGGACTCTGTATGACAGAGAGGACTTGGCGGAACTTCATGGGGGCTTTAAAACTGCAAGATGCAAAGGATGTTGCATAAATTAGCTATCAAAGTGGTTTAATCACTCTGACACTACTTTTAACTCATCTTAAAGGTTTTATCAACTCAGCAAAATAAATAGCTATAAATGATACTTTTTGTTCCATGCTTACCAAAAGTGATGTGTGTAACTGTCTTACTAATACTTCTTTGTGTGTGTGTGTGTGTGTGTGTGTTTGTGTATGTAAAGGTGAGAATCCATGGTCTCACTGGGAATATCCAGTTTGATCATTATGGACGCAGAGTCAACTACACCATGGACGTCTTTGAGCTAAAGAGTAACGGCCCCCGCAAGGTCAGACACACAATTTCATGCATTTAGACACACACAAGCAACATTTATACAGATATGTATCCGTAAATTCACCCAGAAGCCCACACACACACACTGGATTGATTACCCAGTCGTCTATCATCTGCAGATCGGTTACTGGAACGACCTGGATAAATTGGTCTTGGTCCAGAATGAGCTATCGATGGGCAACGACTCCGCTATGGAGAACAGGACGGTTATCGTCACGACTATAATGGTAATGTACTCACAACCACCAACATCTGCAGTCTTACACACATAGCGCCATCTAGAGGGAGCAGGACATATTCCATCAGTTAGACATACTTGGATAAAACTTGTTTGTTGACTGTATTGGTGAGAGAAACGAGGAAAGAAAGCGAGCCAGTGAAAGAGAGAAAGAGAGAGAGCTGATGGTGCAATAGTTCATTTATCATGTTAAACTCATCAGTTATGCCATAGATAAGGGAACAAGGGGGTTACACTGAAGATAGAAGTTTACAAATGAGTATTAGGTTGATGTTTTAATTTCCCTTAAAAAATGCGCCACAGTAACCATAGATTCCAACAAATCAGCATAGTTATTAAGGACACATCCCACTAGCTGACTAAAAACATCTTGATTTTGGTCAGCGGTGTCACACCTACCGACTGCTTTTGCTGAAACGTCGAAAGTCTGTCACATTCAGCGATTAATAATGGATGAGATGACAGACTGAAAGAGTGCCTGTGACATTTCCATCCTATTCTGTCACGGATTGCTGAAATACGAACAGGAGCACCATGCAAGCAATTATAATAGAACAAATGTATAGATGAGTGTTCAGATGCGCTATGTGACTTTGCATTCGATGTCAATTCTTAAGCCTGAGAACGTTTACATTTACATTAATGCATTTGGTAGACGCTTTTAACCCAAAGGAACTTGCGTTGCATTCATGCATTCTCTGGCAATGGAGCCCATGACCTTGACTCTACTGTTTTAAGCTCCAGGAATGCCATATCACGCACAGAAGAAGCTCACTGGTCACTGCCAAGACCATGAGAGCTGCCCACGTACAGGCTCAGGTTATTTCAAACTAGCTAAAAGTTGCTTCAAAGTCAGGGGGAATTAACAAAAAAAGTTGAGTCGCTATCTGACCTCTGATTCTCCAATAGAGAATCTCCTACAGTTTGAAGCCCAAAGCTAAAAATCGATTAGAAAGACACCAGTATTAAAGCCCTAAAAATTCAGGGCCTTTTAGCAGCTGAAATTAGCAGTTCATATTTTAGAAAAGAGGCATCTGAGCAAATCTTTTCAGTAGGATTGCATATTGTTTGAAATTTAGCAATTCTAATTCCACTCCTGCTTATTGATTTTTCGATTCAAATATGAAAAAAAAAAGAAGAAAAAAAAAGAAATAGGAGTCACACATTTAGATACCAAACATAATTATTATTCTGGCTTTTTGCAAAACATCAGCAGGCTAAAGAACACTAACTAATAAACTAGACTAACTAATATTAATTAGGACAAGTAAACAGTCAGCAATACAATAAGAACAAATAAGCAAATTAACTATAGCACAAATAAATACAACTGAACAAAGGTCAGAAATTGAAATCAAAAAGTAAAATTAAGTAAAATAACTGTTTTCCTTTTATAAATAAAATATAGATTAATGCTTATTATAAAAGTTACATAAGTCAAGACCAGTGAGTGATTTTCTGTTTCTTCTGTTCTTTGATTAACAGTAATGACACAGACGACAGCAGGTTTATTAGGCTGCTGTCACTTTAAGAGCTGCACGGATCCAATATACTGTTACACGTGCGTTTTCTTTCTCAACTGTTCACGTTAACTTCAGACACAGCTGACTGCGTTTACGAGGATATTTTGACATCGTTTTGTGTGCACTTCTTCATTCAGAGTCAGTTCAGTATTCATGTACTGAATTGAGTTTTCTCTCGTGTCTTCTTTGGCTTGAATGGTTTAAAACCACATTAAAACGCGCACAGACACAAATCGATAAGTGGAATCAAAAGTTTTATTTTATAACAAGTATCCGAATCCAGAACTGGAATCGATTTTTGATTCGCAACCCTACTTTTTCAGTCACTGTTTTTAATGAAAATCTCAACATTGTAGAATTAAAAGAAAATAGAACATATTAAGATAAGAAATTGCATACTTTTTCTTGCTTCTTTTTTATGCTAAGCTTTAATTGTCAATCTTTTACGTCAGTGTTTTTAAAAAATCTTTCATTTTGAAAATATCCACATTAGAATTCAAAGAAGGTAGAACATAAATACAAATATTAATAAACACAGCAAATCCAATCCAAAAACAGTGTTAAGCTTTAATATTTTAATGTCATTATTGTATTTTATGTCTATTTTTCTAAAAGTTTGTATATTCAGTATTTTGAGCTGAATTTTAAGTGCTGTAAACTAATTTTATTTGGTATTTTGGCGGACACTATGATTACTGTGGTGAATTCTGTAAGGGTTTAAATAGGGAATAAGAGCGCTAGACAATTATACCTTAGCAGGCTCCTCCTCTCTCTCTCTCTCTCTCTTCTCCTTTTCTCTCTTTTCTTTTCTGCCGTGCGCTTTTTAAGGCGATGGAGAATTTTACCTCTGCAGGATCATCATCGTTTCCGTCACTGCTAAAGAATCCGCTGTTCAGACACTGAGCAGAGAGAAGAGGACGAGACAGCCGTGAGACATCAGAGATAGTGCATGATTCAGCTGTTTTCACACACTCCTTCAGCTGGGACTGCAGCGTTAAACATTCACTAACATTCACCCCACGTACCCGAGGTGCAAGGCTAAGGGTGTAAAAAGCAGCTTTGTGGGTATTTCGTTTTGTCTTTTTGTGACTGCCTGCCCTTGCTTTATGAATTACTCAGTTGACATTTAAATGCATCATGAAAATCGAAACTGACCCAAGTTTCTTTCTCAACAAACGTCCCTGCTCTCATTGTGCATGATACTATATTCTATACTATAAAAAACGTCTGTTTTTATAATCTTTAAATGTAATAATTTTCTCCACCTATGCAACCACTTTCTTGCTAAAAAAGGTCATTGATACAAACCAATAATAGCAATTAGGGATGCACCGATATTAACATTTTGTCTGAGACCGATAACCGATAACCGATAATTCTTTACATTTGAAAGCCGATAACCGATATATTGGACTATAAATCAAATATAAATTGTTATATAATTTTAGAGAGCCTGATTACAAAAACAAAAGTCTCAGTTGAAGGAAATAATACATTATTTAATATTTATCGGCTGCAATATAATCGCCCTAATTTACTTAACTGGCCGATAACGATAACATTAAAATATATATTTTGTATGAAATATCTGCCGATACCGATAGGATGGGCGATATATCACGCATCACTAATAGCAATAAAAAATAAAATCCAGATCAAATTAAATCAAGCCCTAACATTTGATTATATTCAGCTTTACTTAGAAATATTTAATATTACAGCAGTTAAATACATATGAAACCAGGAACATTTTAAAAACTAACTGTATTTTATTAAATTTTTTTGATAAATGCTGTCACAATTTTTAGTGCACGTTATTCTAAAGAAAAAAAACATTTCTAAATCTTTCATCAAAATTTAATAACTTCATTGACTTTTCTGCTGAGATAACCATATAGTCGCATGGGTAAAAAAATAAAAAATAAATTAACCAATAATATCATAGCAAACGATTCAATCAAACCCTAAACCATAAAATATTATTATTCACTCTAAAATGATGGAGCATTGTGGCACTTTATGGATTTTATGTTGCCTTTAAATGTCCTGAGGAACATCAGAGGATTGTGTTTCGTGGAGGTCTGGTTCCCTGAGGAGTGTTTTCCGTGTTTATGGAGACTCCAGGATGATCTTCATCACACTGTGGTTATTCCAGTATCACTGATATTCTGTTATAGTTCATGTTATGGTTTAAGATTTTAATTCATTTATTTACCGTTTTCATTCTAGTTCATTTTAATATTTTTGTTGTGTTTTTCAAAGAAGTTTGGTTTTTGTATATGCCTATATAGTGCTTATTGTTATTTTTATTTTATTGTTATTTTAGGTTAAAGTAAAAGAAAATGAGAAATGATACCTATAGGCAACTAGCGAAATAAAATACGTTTAAGTTTGATAATATTTTATTTTACTTCTAAATAATTTTTTTCTTTTTTTAATGGTTTTAGTTATAGTTAATGATAATAACCCTGGAGCAAACGGTCTCTTAGCTGAAATTCACGTGACAATGATATGATCACCTAACAAAATTGCCCTGAAACTTTGAATTGCAAGCATGTGTGTATATTAATCTGGATCATACATCATTCAAAACTGAACTGACACTGAATCTTAGGCCGCATTTACACTGCAGCTCTCGATATATCCGATACACTTGGCGTAACTAAAGGTAGATGTACTGACCCGGAAAAGCTTAGGCTGGAAAGGAAGTAAAAACAGTGCGATTTGCAATGGACGAAGAAGAAATGAAATTCAGCGCCGTCTTTAAAGGCCAGAAAAGCATTGGGTCGAGCCTTCGTCCTCCATTGCGCCACTGAATAGAGTCATGTGATCGCGGTTGAGGTGATATCCGATGTCTCCGCTTGCATGGCAGACACACATGCACGTATCCGATTCATTTCAGGTTTCCACATATGAATGAAGCCTGAAAGCGATCTGAGAAATTGAATATCCGCTTTTTTTCCCCTGCCTACACGGTCGTGGGTCACATCCGATCTGTGCCACTCGGGAGACAATAAACTGTATGGGATCACTCGAACCGTATCATGTAGATGTCGTAATGTTCACTTTAATGCCTGAATCCTGTTGGATTCACAGTTCCCTCCAAAACTTCTCAAGCACATTAGTTTAACGTTTGTGACACCTTATTGAATCTCATTTCCAAATACAGCCTTCGGGAAGCAGCGAGTGTGTGCAGAGTCACAGTGACAGAACCCCGAAATAGTTTTTTTACGCCAAGTCACAGCTATTTTACAAAGAATATAAAGGCCTGATCTCTCTCTCTCTCTCTCGCTCGCTTCTGGTGTGGATGCCATCCTTGGTTACACATATAGTGGCTTACGTGTGTGTGGGTGGGAGTGTGTGTGTGTGTGCGCATGCATGCGTATATGTGAGCGTGTGTGCGTGTGCGTGTGTGTGACTGTGAGAGAGAGAGAGAGAGAGAGAGAGAGAGAGAGTGTGTGCGCGCGCGCCCGCGCATGTGTGTGTGTCAGAGAGAGTGTGTGCGTGTGTGTATGGATTATCAGACTTAAGTGCAGAAAACTAAACAGCTGAGATAAAACGGCTTGATTTTTAACTAATGTTTAACAGATACTAAACTCTGCTGAAAATGTAAACATGGAATCAAAGTTCACCTGTTTACTGTAATATCCCTTCATCAAAATGTAAATCAAAACTTTTACAACCTCTGAAACAGATGTACTTTTCAGCTGATGTTGTTTAGATTTATTGGCTAATATTAACCAATAGCCAAATAGCCAAATAATCAGTTTTATAGGCCAGGGTTTCGCAAACCGGGTTCATGAGTTGATGAAAAAATCAGTTCTGAACTAAAATGGTAGTTCAACTACAAAAAGGTGTTACAGTTTCAAAATAATAGTTTACTTTCATATTTTTATCTCTAAAAACTCTAAAAACTTTTTCGTTCTGTAAATATGCTTTTAGTTTATTGATCCTATTTACTAATAAAAATAGGCACTTTTTTCTGTGTTACAGTTTCAAAATAATAGTTTACTTTCATATTTGTATAATTTGCAGTGCTGCACACTTGCCGTCTATTCTTTCACTTCTACTATGTTTTTATATTTACTAGTAAATATATATTTAAGTTTTTTTTTTGTCTGTATATTTACTCTAAAAACTTTTTCGTTCTGTAAATATACTTGTAGTTTATTGATCCTATTTACTAATAAAAATATATAAATAGGCACTTTTTTCTTGCATTTAAAAAAATATGCAAGTAATTTTCATTCAGTAAATATGATTTATTTGAGAAAAACTTACAAGTTTATTTACTGAATGAAAAGTATATTTATTCTAACACTTTTTATTCACAACAATGAAACTAAAAATAATTAATTCCTAAATTAAATTGTAAAAATGTAAAATTAGAATAATTAAAAAAATAATAAACAAAAACACCTAAAAAGATGGTTTACCTTCATGTCATGTGACTGTACTGTAGGTGTGCGCGCGCATATTGTAATTAGCTTAATTACAATGTTTCACGTCGTCGTAGTAGAGCTCGTAATTATGATTTATAAGCTTATATAACCTACTTGTACTTGATAATGGTGCGGCAGACGTGTAGAAAGTCACGTTTTGTCATTTCAAAATTATGGTAATTACATGCACAATATTAGAATATGAACTTCAAATCTCATAGGGACTTATATATCTATAATATAAATAGTTATATACATAAATATTTAAGGTCGAAGGGGTAATAAGGGAATCTGTGTGTTAGTTTACTGTTGTTTTAATGCAGACTTTCTAACATCTTGCCAATTTAATGCTGGTTAACCTTAATAAAAAAATAAAAAAAAGGTTATGGCAATAACAGCAAATAATGATACATTTGAAAAATAATAAATCACCACTGGGACACATGGAGATGAGCTTGACCTTCAGCCTCCACATTTCTCCTTTCTTAACAGTGTTCGCCACTGGCGTTTCAGATCTCCCACAATGCACTGCAAACTCACACCGAGCCAATCTGATATGAGGCGCACACTTTACACAGCCACGTTAACTCTGAATAAATAAAACATTTTGTTCCTCATTAAACACATCCGTTGCGTTATATTAGCAGAATTGGTTGCGAATGGCATTTCAAACGAGGACTGTGTAATTACACAATGCGAGCACAAACAAACGAGGCGATTTTTACCACAAATAGACACGTTAATTAATCCGATGAGAGTCCTCGAGTCGATCGAGCGTGAGTGCGACAGATGCAGAGAAGCATATCTCCATGCATAAGCAACACATCCAGATGTGTTTGTGATAGATAGGCAGTGTGTGTGTGTGTGTGTGTGTGTGTGTGTGTGTGTGTGTGTGTGTTTGATGGGTGGGAAGTGGGCTTCAGGCACAGAGAGAGAGAGAGAGAGAGAGAGAGAGAGAGATTGCTGAGTAACTGATAGCTGTAATTAGTGTAACTCCAGGCCGAGGAGATGTGAGGCGTGTTTCTTCAATGTAACGTTCATTAACTCCACGCCTGCAGACAGGAACATATTTATCTACACTGAAGCCTGTGAGATCACGAGAATAAGCCGTTCCAGTCACACACACATTCATTCTCTTTTCTCACATTAATGTCCTTTTCACCTGGAAGAGAAGCGGACCGCCGTTAGAGACCGTTTCAGTGGAATTATTCAGTCATAATTCAGTTCATCTCCCCGTTCAGAGTTCAACCGACCCATTAGAGGAATATTCCACCTTAAAAGGAATCGTTCATTTTTTACATGAAAATGCAATCGTCTTTTACTCGCCGTCATGCCGTTCCAAACCGTGTGACTTACTTTCTTCTGTGGAACATGAAGGGCCCTATTTAAACGCAAGTATCAAACGCGAAACGCAAGTAACTTTGTGGGCGGATCTCGGGTGCTGTTGCTATTATACCGGCGGGATAAATGACTCTTGCGCCCGACGCAAATCTGAAATGGGTTGGTCTGAAGCAGCTTCATTACTCATAGGTGTGGTTTGGGCGTAACGTGAAATAAACCAATCAGAGCGTCATCTCACATTCCCTTTAAGAGCAGGCGTGCTTGTTCCATGGCGGATTGCTATTATAACGGCGGATTTGCCAGGAGCGGTTCACAGCCGAGGAGACCGACGCTCTCGTCAGGGCCGTAAAACACAGAGAAGTGACATTGGGGATGGAGAAACACACACAAATTAGCTTCGGTTAAACAGGCGTATAATCATTTGGGTAAATGTGTAAGCTAGATTTATGACTATTTTTCACATCTTCATGGACACAATGATTTCCCTCGTGTGGAATATTTTTCCTTGTAATAATGTAGCCTATGATTTGCAAAAATGAAAACTGCTGCTTCTGTGTAGATGAGAGAATCAAAGTGTATGCACGTTGTGCACACGCTACACTATGGCCAAGCATGCGCCCTTAAAATAGCATATGAATAACGAGCCACTGGCTTTAGACTAGGTTTTTCCTGGTCAGTGGAGGAATTGTTTTCTGAAACTGCAAAATAGCACCAGGGAACGTTTGCGCCGGAACACGCCTCCTCTTTTCGCTGAACCGCCCCCGGGAGCGCAAGTTCATTCCCTAATTTACCGCCGTGCGTCTGTGGAGGGAAAAGTCCGCTGTGCGCGGGTGCAAAATAGGAATGAAACATGTCGATGTACAAAGTCAATTGCGCTGGGTGCAAGATAGAGCCCGAAATGTTTAGCATCTATATGCATAATACAAAAGTGTCTGTAAAGCACTAAGGGAGAGCGAGGCACAACATAACACGGGGCTAGTTGTAACACACTTGTTTTAAATACTTCCACACATGCTAGCATGACAAAACTTGGTGCATTTACTAGTTGCCATATCAACACTATATAGAGAAAGAATTGTGCCAAAATTCTATTTTGTTTGGAAGATATCCATAGACATTTATTAAACCATAGCAAAAGTAAATTTCTTACTTAAGCTAATTTTTCATCTCTATTTTTTGTGTTTATTTAAAATTAGACAAATCTGATATTATTTTAATCTCCAAGATGTTATTTAATGGTATAACTAGCAGAAGACACTAGCAGGGCTTAAATCCCAGTTGTGCACGAGGGGCATGTTGTCACACTGCGTTACAATGTGCCCCTATTAGAAATACGCTGTTCTAGTCTATACTTTTTTTAATTCTATTGAGAAAACATGACAAAAAGGTGAATAAAGACTGAGAGTCAATGTTCAGAAATTACTAATTATTAATATGTTTTGAACTATGTTGAATAGCTGAGTTTTCCTGTGTTTGTAGTCAAAACTCAAAAATTAGTTTATATTTAATTATTAAAAAAAAACGGCAAAAAAAGTTAATAATTGTATTTTATTGAGAAAATATTTTTGTTTGAGATCATATAGCATTTTAAGCTGTCATATGGTCATGTTACAATGTACCCCACCTGTGGGGCATGTTGTCACATTTCACTTCCATTCTTTCGGGGTATATCAAGAAAAAAGTATATACTGTATTAATAAAACAAAACCACATAATTGTACTAGACATGTGGGAAATTAATGTGGGAAAAAATAAATATTCTGAACCCTAAGTAGATTTACACAAACTGAGAAAGTCAAAAAGCGTTACTTTGTGGCCCGCTCTCCCCTACAAAAGTCATTTTTGGATATCTATATCTAATGAACAGCATCGGTGACATCAATAACCACAGATAAAAGCAATTAGTGCCAGTCTCATGTATAGTATAATGTGTTATTGTTTTAATTTGCAGTGCTTTCCACTTTTCTTCTATTCTTCCGTCATATATTTATATATTGACTAGTAAATATGTAAAAAGAAATGACAAGTATATTTATTTTAAACTTTTTGTGTGGTAATAAATTATTTATATAATTATTGCTAAATATAAAAATTAACAATTTATTTAAAACTAAAAATCACAAGTATGTTTACTCCAAACACTTTTAGTTCAGTAAATATACTTGTATTTTATTTTTAAATAAAATTATTCATTTATATATATATATTTTCTAGTAAATATATACATTTATTTAAAAATAAATCACACGTATATTTACTACAAATACACTTTTTGTTCAGTAAATATACTTTATTTTTTGTTTTAAATAAATTATTAATTTGCTAGTAAATATTTACATTAATCATTAATTTAAAAATAAATTACAAGTATATTTAATGTTTAACTTAACACTTCTTGTTCAGTAAAAACATATTTATTTCTAAATGTACTAGTAAATATATATATATCATTTATTTAAAAAGAAATCACAGTATATTTACTCCAAACACAATTTTGTTCAGTATATTAAGTAAATATAGAAATTAATAATTTGTTTAAAGTATACTAGTTCAAGTATACTCATTCGAAACACACTTTTCGTCTATTTATACACAATAAGGGGCAAGAAGAAATTGTTTCCGACAGTATCAGTACACCACACATGCGATCCATAAACTAAAAAAACTTTTCTTAAACTTACTTTGTTAACTTATTCTTAAAACATCATGTTTACATTCTGCTCTCATGTGCCTTCATATCCAGAGGAATGAGTTTCCATATCAAAGAGAAAGAAAATGTGGCGACTGAAAGAACATGTAAAACTATGTATAATCACTGTAAAATATTTGACTGTCAAATGAATGTACTTTGACATTTACAGTGTTGTTTGTGTGTCTGAACAGTGCTTTAATGTTTTGAATGATAGAGATGTTCTCTTTATTTTTTTTTTAATAAGAACTTGTTTAATGTAATTTGCTCTAATTATATAATTTGATCATCATTGACCAGTTGATTATAGTGACTGCACTCTAATGGTTTTAATGAAATCAGTGTTTTGCATTATGTCCTCATAATTCTCACAGACAGTTGTATAAATGTGTTGAAATCGTTCAAATAAATGTTTTGATTTCTAGTGGTAATCTTGTTGGTCATTCATGGCCCCATAATGAGTGTCCTACACAAGAGTACTAGTAAGTACACTGCATTTATGGAACACACATTCATGTATGTATAATGTATATCCCAACAAACTCATGTGATGTTTATGAGTGAGTATTAATGAAGTTACTAAATTGAATAATAAATGGAATTTTATTATATAACATTTTAGATAACCATCTATACTAGTAAAGAATCTAAAAACCAGAACACTGATGTGAAGAAACTATAATGAAACAGACTTTTTAATCTCTAAGAACCTTTATTTTTAAAAGTGTAATAAGAAGTTGGTGTTCCAAAGTTCCAATGTTCCAAAGAACCTTCATTTTTAAAAGTGTAATAAGAAGTTGGTGTTCCAAAGTTCCAATGTTCCAAAGAACCTTCATTTTTAAAAGTGTAATAAGAAGTTGGTGTTCCAAAGTTCCAATGTTCCAAAGAACTGTCATTTTTAAATGTGTAATAAGAAGTTGATGTTCCAATGTTCCAAAGAACCTTCATTTTTAAAAGTGTAATAAGAAGTTGATGTTCCAATGTTCCAAAGAACCTTCATTTTTAAAAGTGTAATAAGAAGTTGGTGTTCCAAAGTTCCAATGTTCCAAAGAACCGTCATTTTTAAAAGTGTAATCAATAATACAGTTTAATTCTGAGGTCAGCTTGACCATCCCTACCCACCTCTCTCTGTGCGCGTGCGTGTGTGTGTGTGTGTGTGTGTGTGTGTGTGTGTGTGCCGTGTGTGTTTAGGAAGGACCGTACGTGATGTATAAGAAGAACTGGGAGATGTATGAAGGGAACGACCAGTTTGAAGGATACTGCGTGGATCTGGCGTCCGAGATCGCCAAGCACATTGGAATCAAGTACAAGATCTCCATTGTTCCGGATGGGAAGTACGGAGCCAGGGATCCAGAGACGAAGATCTGGAACGGCATGGTTGGGGAGCTGGTGTACGGGGTGAGAAGAGTGTGTGTGTGTGTTTAAGATACATGCATATTGAAACTAATGCTGAAAAGTCTTTGAAGTCTCTTCTGCTCACCAAGGCTGCATTTATTGGATTAAAAATACGGTAAAAAAGCGAATATTGTAAAAATATTATTGCAATTGAAAATAACTTGTTTTCTAGGTGAATATATTGTTAAACTGTCATTTATTCCTGCGATCAAAGCTGAATTTTCAGCATCATTACTCCAGTCTTCAGTGTCACATGATCTCTCTAATTATTGTTTACTAAAACTAAAGCTATAAACAGTTTCGTTTTGTGCAATTAAATTAAAGCTGGAATATAATTAAGCATAAATATTAGATGGAAAAACTCAAACTTAAATTTAAGGAAAATTGGCAGCTAACTGAAATAAATACGTTTAATAAGTACTAAAATGACTAAAACTGAGATAAAATAAAATACAAAAACTGAAAATGGAAGCTAATATAAAACGTCAATAAATACTATAAATAATACCATAATAACACAGATGAGACCTTATTGTAAAGCATTACATGTTAGATTAGAGTATGTTTGCTCACATTGTTTGCAGACAACTATTTAATTTAATTTATTCGTAAGTCAATTTGCATCTTTAATTTCCCACCAATCAGACAAAACACGGAACAAACAAGAAAATTAGGCAGAGAAAGAAACTGGTTTCCATGAACAAACAGCACATTCTCTAATTTCAGTGTGTAAATCCTCCGCCAGAGTTGAAGGTGTCTAAGATTGTTGGCAGGGGCGTTTGGTTTATACTGTTTACACTGCGTCTGGTTTATACTCGAGGCGTCTTCTCTTTTAAACGCAGGCCAGGAGTATTAACACCATTATTCAGCGCGCAAGTACATAAAATCAGTCACCGGTACGTCCCGTCTCTGACATCTCGCTGCGACTCCAACAGCGAAAGGCAAACGCTCCTGCCGTGGAGTGTTAATGAGCTCAGGGAGAGTACAGATGCACATCTTTCTGCCCCATTAAACACCCTCATCCCAACACACACTCTCATCCGCCGATACACTCTCCGAAGAGCTCCACGAGAGGGTCGCAAACGTCACAGTGGCATTCAAAATCTCCACAGAAAGATTTATAGATTTAACGATAAAGGATAAACCTTTCACGAGAGAACGGAGAGTGTTAAACTAAATTATTAAACGTTTGTGTGTGATGAGCACTGAACTGATGCTGTTGACCACCAGTGCTGGTTTCATGTCTTTCATTTTGTCCTTATTTTACACATATTCAAATAATTCCAGCTCATCTCCATTGTTTTATTTATTTAGCAAGTAATGACAGGATAATGGACAGCCATGCTAAAAAAAAATTAAAAAAAAGTTGTTTTTACAGAAAAATTGGCATCTGTGGTTGATCAAAGAGTTGTAATTTACAAAATTACCAAAAAAAAGTCCATTTTAGGGCTGCACGATTTGGGAAAAATGTCATATTGCGATAATTGAGGTCAAAATTGTGATTGCGATATAATAAACAAATGGTTTCATGAGTCAACTTGCTTGGTTCTCAAGGAAAATAAATGCACACACAGATTAGTGATAATCTGCCTAAAGAAAAAAGTTCTTTAGTCAAGAGCAGTGAGTGTTTTTCTCTGTTCCCTTTGTTCTTTGATTAACTTTAGCGACAGATATAATTAGTGGCTACTGTGTACTGTCCCTTTAAGACCAGCCGCTGCTGTCAGAGACGCGGATCTCACGCGCGCCTCATTCTCTCACGAGTCACAACTCTTCACGTTCATCATAAGACTACTCTTATGTTATGAAGATACTCGTCAAAAAGACATTTTGGCATAATTGTGTGTGTTATTGTTCGTTCAAGCTCGAAAGAGAACTGTATTCTGGGCTGTTTTGTGCGCACGCACGATATTAGCGCGAGTCTTTCTGTGTGTCACAGTCAGGACATTCACTGACAGCGCGTTCATTTTTGTCTTATCGCGCATGAATGGTTTAAAAGCATTTGAATAAGATGAATTCTCTTACATGAATAAGAGCGGGATCATGTAACACTAGCCAAAGGATGCCCAAAATGAACAGATGCTGCGTTAATTGCGTTAACAGCGCTAATTTGTTTATTTAATATAAAATCGCAGCATTTTGCGTCATATAATCGCGTAGGCTTGACATCGCGATTGCGATATGATTAATCGTGCAGCGCTAGTCAATTGCAATGATTTTAATCATTTTTTCACAGTGCAGTCGATATGGCAAAACAAAACCCTTGAGGATTATCCTCATCACCTGTCTAGGTTTATTTTGCAACAATGACTGGTTAAATGTACATTATCCGTAACATTTTAAAGGGTCATGATGTAAGAAATCAAATTTGCCTTGATATATAAGAGGTCTTGTACCATTAAAGCGTATCTCTCGCCAAAATGCAACCTAGGCTCTTTTTGTGAATCTACCCGAGGCAAACTTTCGTTTAAAAGCATAATTAGGATGGAAACGCCACTTTTAAGTTTGACCGTATTTTCGTTTTCGGTCAAATTGCCTTGTGAATGGGAGTGAATGGGGCACGACTATGATAGCATCATAAATCGCTATTTTTAAAACACTAATGCGGCTCGACACAACATGAAACTGTGCTCTCAGTGTCACCAGAGGCTCTACACATGAACTCCAGCATTGAGAACAGTGTTTGTGTTCACAGAGTTTACTAAAAAGAAAGATTTTGAACAACTCACTGTGTTTCCGTCCGCCCGCATTTTGACAGTCAAAAATAGTCGATCTCCGAAAGCGACGTAACAGGGAGGAGAGTAAAGATGGAAAGCTCCTAAAGTTCAGTTCCATATAAATTCACGGATAATTACTTGTTTTGTCGTTAGTGAAAATCAATATTGACCTTGTATTTGAAAAAGGATCCTCATATAAGAAGCAATACTACAATTCAGAGTCAGTTCATTCGCATTCGGAGATCGACTATTTTTGACTGTCAAAATGCGGGCGGACGGAAACACAGTGAGTTGTTCAAAATCTTTCTTTTTAGTAAACTCTGTGAACACAAACACTGTTCTCAATGCTGGAGTTCATGTGTAGAGCCCCTGGTGATACTGAGAGCACAGTTTCATGTTGTGTCGAGCCGCATTAGTGTTTTAAAAATAGCGATTTATGATGCTATCATAGTCGTGCCCCATTCACTCCCATTACAAGGCAATTTGACCGAAAACGAAAACACGGTCAAACTTAAAAGTGGCGTTTCCATCCTAATTATGCTTTTACATGAAAGTTTGCCTCGGGTAGATTCACAAAAAGAGCCTAGGTTGCATTTTGGCGAGAGTGACGCTTTAAAACATCCATAGCTTAAAGCATCCTTCTCTTTATAAACAAAGCATTTAGTTATGATAAGTTCACCCAAAAATGAAAATTCTGTCGTTAATTACTCACTCTCATGTCGTTCCAAACCTGTAAGTCATTCGTTCATCTTCAGAACACAAATGAAGATCTTTTTGGTGAAATCTGAGAGCTTTCTGTTCCTCCATTGACAGCCTACGCAACTACCACTTTCAAGACGGAGAAAGGTAAAAACATTCTCGTGACGTTTCATAAAACTGAGGTTAAACCACTGGAGTCACATGTATTACTTTAATGATGCCTTTACTAACTTTCTTGGGCTTGAAAGTGGTAGTTGTGTAGCTGTCAATGGAGGCGCAGAAGGCTTGCAGATTTCATCAAAAAGATCTTCATTTGTGTTCTGAAGATGAACGAAAGTCTTACGGGGGTTGGAACGACATGAGGGCGAATAATTAACGATTTTTCATTTTTGGGTGAACCAACCCTTTAATCAAGCTCCAAAAACGTCTCGTCTTGATATTAAAGTCCCCCTGTAGTCAATAATTTGATCCCTTAAAACTCATCTTTGATCACCAAAATGACATATTTAAACTTTTTTTCCTTCTTCATACCTTAAAATAGCTTGAATGTAACTCGACACCCTCATTTAGTATGCGTGGTTCTATGAATATGCAAATGAGCCCCGCCTCCACTCACTCACTCAGCTCAGAGATCCACTGGTTGACGATCACACGTTGATCTGATTGGTTACAAGGTAGTTTGTGACGTCAGAAACACCAGCGATTTCAAAGCGTGTTTTTGAGACTGTCTTTGGTTCACAAAATACTCAGCAATGCTGTCGACTTATGAACTTACACTTGAATGTGACTTAAAGCATATTAAAAACACCACATAGACATTTAAACAACATTAAAAGCTGGATTTTCACCACAGGGGGACTTTAACGGCTGACATTTGTCTTCACTGGATGTGAGCGTCACGTCAAAAGCAAACAGAAGTCATTATAATGACTGACGCTGTCTACACCGATACAGTATTCAGATGCGTATACACACGCTTGACAACAGGACAAACAGAAGAGTGAAAGAGCGTTCACTTTGACACGTCCAGTTTAAACATCTTCATATATACATAAAATCTTCATTATCATAAGTGAACCTCAAGGAACATATAGAAAAATCCTTGTCATGATCACTTTAAATGCACAATTCCTGGAGAAGTCCTACAAAAACCATCATAATGATATCAGGGCATATGCATGCGCAGCAGACTTCACAGCCAGCCAGATTCATTACTATACACTATTCCTAACACTTACATAAGAAATGACCCACAAACCCAGACTGTTATGATTACATCATCATCAAATATTGAAAGGAATAGTTCATTAATTTCCTCATAAAAGACATTAAGTGAACTGCATAATCTACAGCGCCATAACAATAGAAATGATATTGTCCTCGCAGTCAGCAATGAATATGATCACACACAGAGTCTGGCACTGAGAAAGAATACATAATTGAAATAATTGTGTTTTCTTCTCCGGCTGCTCACAAAAACAAACTTACAGAGCGAACGGTGTAGAACGATTCACACACAAATAACTCTCATGAGCTGGTTCTCTCACTAGCTATGTTTCCATACAACTCATTTATGTGCATTTTGGGACATCGCATGAATAAAATGCTGGACGGACGGAGTTTTAAGATGCGCATAAACTCTAAACATTTGCATAAATAACTTCTGAGCTCAACTGAGGCGGATACACTCTCAGAAAAAAGGTACAAAAGCTTGTCACTGTGGCGGTACCTTTTCAAAAGGTACACCTTTGTACCTAAAGAGTGCATTTAAGTCCCTCAAAGGTACATATTGGTACCAAACATGTACATATTGGTACCAAACGTGTACATATTAGTACCTAAATGGTACATATTAGAACCCTTTTGAAGGGTACTGTCCCAGTGACAGCTTTTGTACCTTTTTATTTCTGAGAGTGTACATGAAGACATGCGCATAAACTATGTTGGAAACACATTTACCAAATAAGTCTGTTGATGCACAACAACAACAAAACTCATGTGACTTTGCCTAAACAGAGGACATGATTGGATAACTGGACTAACCAGCGGACCAATCGCATCGCAGCATCTCAAATGTTGGTCATCAGAATGATTTATGATGGAAGAAAAAAGCAGCAACTTCCATTTTTATTACAGTAATTTTACGGCAATTTCCCAGGAAATGACGATTTGTTCTCTTCAATATATGGGATAGAAACATTGCTTTATTCATAATGTTATTATTTTATGCGATGTTCCAATTTTGCGCATAAGTTGAACTGATTTTGCAGTTCTTTGAAGAGAAACAGTCAGTACAGTTAATGAATTTACACTAATTTAACTAACTAATACATATGTTTCTATTAACATATTTTATAACGTTATGTAATGGTAATGCAATATATTTAAATAACTTCAATATCAAATATTTAAAGAATATATTTGCAAAATGTTAGTACTTTTTATATTCTATAAAAACTATTACTTTTTATATTCTTTTTATATTAACATTATTTTATATTTCAATGTTAATGTAAAAATATAAAAGGAAATAAGATTTTTCACATATTATTTTATTTATATTTTAATATACCATATTATTATATATATAATAAACAAATATTAATTTTTTTAAATATTATTAGTAGTTATTAAAATTAAATTTAACTAATACGTTTTTTTAACTTTATTTTTCTATTAACATTTTATAAAGTTATGTAATGTTAATGCAATATATTTAAATAACGTCAATATAAAATATTTAAAATATATATTTGTAAAATATTAGTACTTTTTTATATTCTATAAAAACTATTACTTTTTATATTCTTTTTGTATTAACATTATTTTATATTTTAATGTTAATATAAAAATATAAAAGGAAATAAGATTTTTCACATTATATTATTTTATTCATATTTTAATATACCCTATTATTATATATAATAAACAAATATGTTTTAAAAAAATAGTAATATTATTAGTAGTGTTATTAACATTAAAATGTTCAGTATATAATTAGAACTGATTTTTGTTTTCTGCAAAAAAGAAAAAAAGTATAATTGTTGTTTTATCCTTGATATAATTTCATTAACATTCATTCAACGACATCTAAAAAGAGCTTTTTTTTTTTAAGCAAATATGTAGTACATATTAAAGGGAAATCTGGTACACACAGACTTGCAATATTGACCATTTTCTAATCCTTTTGTTTATTTTTTTGCTTTGCACACATGCTTTGATTAATCTAAACACTGAGTTTGGTTTGAGGCTTAAAACTCCTCATTAAGGAATTGTTTGCAACGCAGCTGGAGAAAATAAATGGGAAATACATTTTCAGAACCAAGGCCTCTCTCTCTCTCTCTCTACTCATTCAGTGGGAGTGAGGATGTCACACACACACACACACAACCGACTTATGCTTTACAGGACATGCAAATTCAGACATTACTCACATGAAATCACACGAGCCAAATCTGGTCCTCAGTTCCAGCTTTTGAAACTGCAGAAAATAAATGTTAATTATGAGCTTTGGGATCCTTAAGGGATTGTTTTTGTTGGAATAAAACCCTGCTCAGCGTCAGACTCTCTATCCCGTGTCTCGAGGCGCAGACGTGCTTCACAGATTTCGGATCTGACCTCTCGTTCCCTCTATTGCTAGCGGCCTATAATTAAATCTCGCAGCGAAACCACTTCTTGTATTCCTACAGGACCAGGAGGGCCGAAGCATTCCCTGCTTCCTCCGTGACCTTTCGCTGGTATTACATATTACTGTACTGATGCCCAAGAGCCTCCATTCATTGATAAAACCGTCTCCATTTACAACTGCTTGAATCCGGGCCTTTTTAAACTTGCAAAATGCTTCAGTGCAAATAAATGGGAAGTGCATCTTGACATCTTAACATCTTGACCCGTTAGGAAAGGCAGGATGGTGGAAAACGCTGTGAAAAAGACTGTGTTTGGACACTCTGATGCCACGGTACCGCTACTGCTGAACGTGTTTTCCCGTGTGAAACTGGCTCACTCAAAGCACTTTACGGTTAACACCCCATCTCTCTCTCTCTGCCTTTATCTGATATAACCCGGTCTTCACGATTCCTGAGGTTCTGATGACCTTAAACGTGAACGGGTCAGACGGATATATATGTTTTATTTTAGATCAGTTGGTGTCTCGGGTCAGTGGGAAAATTGCTGCTTTCATTTCTCTACGATATTAAAACATAAAAAAAAGTTATATTCTACAGTTTTAAATATTTTTGCTATTGCACATTTAAATGCCTTTCTTTTGAACTTTCTCTTCATCATAGAATCATTAAGAATATATGATATTAAGCAGCAAAAACGGTCAACGTTGATCATTTTGATAACATTGATTTCTTAAGGAATAAACTACATTTTTAAATATTATAGAAAATCTTTTGGATTGAAATATTTCTCAATATTACTGTTTTGTACTGTATTTTTGATTAAATAAATACAACTCTAAGAAGGTAGTGTATATTAGTGTGTATATAATATATATATATATACACACTGTATATATGTGTGTGTGTGTGTGTGTGTGTGTGTGTGTGTGTGTGTGTGTGTGTGTGTGTGTGTGTGTGTGTGTGTGTGTGTGTGTGTGTTAAATGGATAGTTCATCCAAAAATTATGTTGTCATTTACTCGCCTTTGTGACTTTCTTTTTTTCTTTTTTTTTTCCGTACAATTAAAGTCAATGGGGTCCAAAGTTGTATTCTTCAAAATATCTTCTTTTGGGCTTAAAATGACATAAGGGAAAAGTTAACAATGACAGCATTTCATTTTTGCCTGAACTATCCTTTTAAATACACAACAAACACTGGAAAATCATCTAAATATATATTTAAAAAAAACAGCAATGCTAGAAAACCATGTTCACATGAGACTTTGAAATCTGTTTTTTTTTTTTTCTCCAGTAACGACAACAAAAAGTAGTCAGACATGACCTCACTGAATAAACAATCATTTTTGCACCTTCGCTTCAATAAATGTGACCCTGGATCACGAAACCAGTCATAAGTCGCACGGGTATATCTGTGGCAATAGCCAACAATACATTGTACGGGTCAAAATTATAGATTTTTCTTTTATGCCAAAAATCATTAGGATATTAAGTAAAGATCATGTTCCATGAAGATATTTTATACATTTCCTACCGTAAAAATATCAAATTTATTTCTGTGAGTGAATGCAGCACAATCGAGGACTTCATTTTGACAACTTTAAAGGAGATTTTCTCAATATTTAGATTTTTTTGCTCCCTTAGATTTCAGATTTGTATCAATTGCATCTCGGCCAAATATTGTCCTGCCCTAACAAACCATATGGAAAGCTTATTTACTCAGCTTTCAGATGATATATAAATCTCAATTTCAAAACAAATTGACCCTCATGATTTGGTTTATTGGTCCAGGGTCACATATAATCTGAATGGAAACATCAGAACGTTTTCCTTTCTCCCACAGAAAGCGGAAATCGCTGTGGCCCCTTTAACAATCACTCTGGTCCGGGAGGAGGTGATCGATTTCTCCAAGCCCTTCATGAGTCTGGGCATCTCCATCATGATCAAGAAGCCGCAGAAGTCCAAACCAGGCGTCTTCTCCTTCCTGGACCCGCTGGCCTACGAGATCTGGATGTGCATCGTGTTCGCCTACATCGGCGTGAGCGTGGTGCTCTTCCTGGTCAGCCGCTTCAGCCCGTACGAGTGGCACACCGAGGAGCCCGAGGACGGCTCCGACGGTCCGCCCAGCGACCAGCCCCCCAACGAGTTCGGCATCTTCAACAGTCTCTGGTTCTCTCTGGGCGCCTTCATGCAGCAGGGCTGCGACTTCACACCCCGGTAAAGCGGATGGATGGATGGGTGGATGGATGGATTGATTTAATGCCATGTCAGCATCTAAGGCTATTTTCATGGCAAAAAAATTCAATTACAAAAATACAAATATCATATACATACAATAAAACCAAGCAAACAAACACAAGTCATATTATAATTGTTTTTTTTAAATTAACATATGATAAAAAAAAAAAATCCAAAACCTTTTCAGGCATAGGGCCCTATCTTGCACCCAGCGCAATTGACTTTGTACACTGACGTGTTTCATTCCTATTTTGCACCCGCGCACAGCAGACTTTTCCCTCCACAGACGTATGTCGGTAAATTAGGGAATGAACTTGCGCTCCCGGGGGCGGTTCAGCGAAAAGAGGAGGCGTGTTCCGGCGCAAACGTTCCCTGGTGCTATTTTGCAGTTTCAGAAAACAATTCCACCACAGACCAGGAGAAACCTAGTCTAAAGTCAGTGGCGCGTTCAGATGCTATTTTAAGGGCGCATGCTTGGCCATAATGTTCTCTTAATCTTTGCTTCTCTCATCTACACAGACTCAGCAGTTCCAATTTTTGCAAACCATACATAATTACAAGGAAAAATATTACGACACAAGGGAAATCATTGTTGTGTCCATGAAGATGTGAAAAATAGGCATAAATCTAGCTTACTCATTTACCCAAATGATTATACGCCTGTTTAACCGAAGCTAATTTGGGTGTGTTTCTCCATCCCCAATGTCACTTCTCTGTGTTTTACGGCCCTGACGAGAACGTCGGTCTCCTCGGCTGTGAACCGCTCCTGGCGTGCGTCTGGCAAATCCGCCGTTATAATAGCAATCCGCCATGGAACAAGCACACCTGCTCTTAAAGGGAATGTGAGATGTCGCTCTGATTGGTTTATTTCACCTTACACGCAAACCACACCTATGAGTAATGAAGCTGCTTCAGACCAACCCATTTCAGATTTGCATCGGGATAAATGACTCTTGCGCCCGACGCAAATCTGAAATGGGTTGGTCTGAAGTAGCTTCATTATTCATAGGTGTGGTTTGCGTGTAAGGTGAAATAAACCAATCAGAGCGACACACAAACCGAGATCCGCCCACAAAGTTACTTGCGTTTCGCGTTTGATACTTGCATTTCAGATTGTTAAAATAGGGCCCATAATCTTACTAAATAAGTCCTTAAGTGAAATAATTTCATAAAAGAACATGTATTCTACTTGTATTAAACCCAGGACAGTCCAATAAAACATGTTTAACAGAGAGGGGAATCTTACAAAACATGCATAGAGTTGGGTCTTTACCTTTAAGAAAAAACACGAGTCAAACTTGTATGACCTATACGACATCTGGTGAATACCACTTGATCAGATCTAGTTTTAAGAGATATTAAAAGTCTGTTTACATTTTTTTTTTTCAATAATAAAATGTGATTTTAACTGAGAGACATCTTCAGAGTCTGGAAAACATGAAGTGTAGTTAGCAACAGCTTTGAAAACAAGCACATATGCTTCATGTAGAGCTTTTTAAAGTAGTGGCCCATTAACTGCAGTTTCTCACAGTATTTTCAGGCGTTTGCCTAAGTGCTCATAAAACTGTCAAGGGATGGAGTGTGTGATCACATCTGTCAGCGAGTGAACGCAACAGCCCCGCCATCTCAGCCGTGCTAAAGACCTCATCGACTCTCTGTAAACAATGAGTACTGTAGATGTGTTCAGACAGTGATGCTGATGTCTGATACAGGCGAAAGCAAGCGCTACTAGCATCTAACAGTACAGTGAGGTGACAATTTCAAGCACGATTTCATCTGACTGCATTAGATTTTGGGGCAAAAACACTTTCAATATATGCTCATGTTAAATATTCTCTGAGAGCGTTAATTTTCTTGAGTATGTCTAGCATTAATGTAAATATTACGCACTTCTATAAGACTTGAGACCCTTCGGACCAAACGATTAATGAGAGCGGCGGTACACCTGAGCAGAACAAAGCTCTCTCACATTCGTTTTCAATGTTTTTAAACCTGAAAAACAACGAATGGTCAAAGACATTCATCTAGCACTTGTCCACATAGAAAAACAGAGCGGAAGGACACTTAAACTCTTATTCACATCACACAGCAATAGCTGAGTTTTCTCAAAGTAACTCTCAAAAATTAATGCAAAGTGATTCGATTCAGACCGAGTTTGGCCAATTTCTTTTCTGAAAACAAAGAACTGACACAAAAGAATGATTCATTCACACATACAGATATAAATATCTTTGTGTACTTTTTTTATATTCTTATACATGCACACGATTTTGTGCATTTAATGGCATTATTTCTTTACGTGCTAAAATTTCCCTTATTTTGATAGCAAAATGTGATAAATTTTGTGCATAGTAGCACCCAATACCGTATAACAGTGAAAACACGGAGAGTTGAAAGTGAGAACAGTGAAAAGACGGAAAATTCCGTCAATGGTGGGAAAGTGTTGTTTCATAATTGACAGAAAATTCTGTCAAAAGCGTTGTTTCATAAATTACGGAAAAGTGTTTAATAAATTACAGAAAATTCCATCAATGTACAATTAAAGTCAATGGGGTCAATTGGAGTCAATGGGAGTCAATGGGGTACAATTAAAGTCATTGATGGAAAACAGTTTCATAAATGATGGAAAAGCATTGTTTGTAAATTATGAAAAATTCCATCAATGGCAGGAAAGCGTTGTTTCATAAATGACGGAAAAGCGTTGTTTCATAAATGATGGGAAAGCGTTGGGTCATAAATGACGGAAAATTCAGTCAAGGACGGAAAAGCATTGTTTCGTAAATGACGGGAAAGCGTTGTTTCATAAATGACGGAAAAGCGTTGTTTCATAAATGATGGGAAAGCGTTGGGTCATAAATGACGGAAAATTCAGTCAATGACGGAAAAGCATTGTTTCGTAAATGACGGAAAAACATTGTTTCGTAAATGACGGAAAAGTGTTGGTTCATAAATGACGGAAAAGCATTGTTTCGTAAATGACGGAAAAGTGTTGGTTCATAAATGACGGAAAAGCGTTGGTTCATAAATGACGGAAAAGCATTGTTTCATAAATGACAGAAAAGCGTTGTTTCATAAATGCCGGAAAATTCAGTCACTGATGGAAAAAGATTTTTTCATAAATGACGGAAAAGCGTTGGTTCATAAATGACGGAAAATTCAGTCAATGACGGAAAAGCATTGTTTCGTAAATGACGGAAAACCGTTGGTTCATAAATGACGGAAAACCGTTGGTTCATAAATGACGGAAAACCGTTGGTTCATAAATGATGGAAAATTCAGTCAATTACGGAAAAGCATTGTTTCGTAAATGACGGAAAAGCGTTGGTTCATAAATGATGGAAAGCGTTGGTTCATAAATGACGGAAAATTCAGTCAATGACGGAAAAGCATTGTTTCGTAAATGACGGAAAGGCATTGTTTCGTAAATGACGGGAAAGCGCTGGTTCATAAATGACGGAAAAGCGTTGGTTCATAAATGACGGAAAAGCATTGTTTCATAAATGACGGAAAATTCAGTCACTGATGGAAAAAGATTTTTTCATAAATTACGGAAAAGCGTTGGTTCATAAATGACGGAAAATTCAGTCAATGACGGAAAAGCATTGTTTCGTAAATGACGGAAAAGCATTGTTTCGTAAATGACGGAAAAGCGTTGGTTCATAAATGATGGAAAGCGTTGGTTCATAAATGACAGAAAATTCAGTCAATGACGGAAAAGCATTGTTTCGTAAATGACGGGAAAGCGCTGGTTCATAAATGACGGAAAATTCAGTCAATGACGGAAAAGCATTGTTTCGTAAATGACGGAAAAGCGTTGGTTCATAAATGACGGAAAACCGTTGGTTCATAAATGACGGAAAATTCAGTCAATTACGGAAAAGCATTGTTTTGTAAATGACGGAAAAGCGTTGGTTCATAAATGACGGAAAACCGTTGGTTCATAAATGACGGAAAATTCAGTCAATTACGGAAAAGCATTGTTTTGTAAATGACGGAAAAGCATTGTTTCGTAAATGACGGAAAAGCGTTGGTTCATAAATTATGGAAAGCGTTGGTTCATAAATGACAGAAAATTCAGTCAATGACGGAAAAGCATTGTTTCGTAAATGACGGAAAAGCATTGTTTCGTAAATGACGGAAAAGCGTTGGTTCATAAATGATGGAAAGCGTTGGTTCATAAATGACAGAAAATTCAGTCAATGACGGAAAAGCATTGTTTCGTAAATGACGGGAAAGCGCTGGTTCATAAATGACGGAAAATTCAGTCAATGACGGAAAAGCATTGTTTCGTAAATGACGGAAAAGCGTTGGTTCATAAATGACGGAAAACCGTTGGTTCATAAATGACGGAAAATTCAGTCAATGACGGAAAAGCATTGTTTCGTAAATGACGGAAAAGCGTTGGTTCATAAATGACGGAAAACCGTTGGTTCATAAATGACGGAAAATTCAGTCAATTACGGAAAAGCATTGTTTTGTAAATGACGGAAAAGCATTGTTTCGTAAATGACGGAAAAGCGTTGGTTCATAAATGATGGAAAGCGTTGGTTCATAAATGACAGAAAATTCAGTCAATGACGGAAAAGCATTGTTTCGTAAATGACGGGAAAGCGCTGGTTCATAAATTACGGAAAAGCGTTGGTTCATAAATGACGGAAAAGCGTTGGTTCATAAATGATGGAAAAGCGTTGGTTCATAAATGACGGAAAATTCAGTCAATGATGGAAAAGCATTGTTTCGTAAATGACGGGAAAGCGCTGGTTCATAAATGACGGAAAATTCAGTCAATGACGGAAAAGCATTGTTTCGTAAATGACGGAAAAACATTGTTTCGTAAATGACGGAAAAGTGTTGGTTCATAAATGACGGAAAAGCATTGTTTCGTAAATGACGGAAAAACATTGTTTCGTAAATGACGGAAAAGTGTTGGTTCATAAATGACGGAAAAGCGTTGGTTCATAAATGACGGAAAAGCATTGTTTCATAAATGACAGAAAAGCGTTGTTTCATAAATGCCGGAAAATTCAGTCACTGATGGAAAAAGATTTTTTCATAAATGACGGAAAAGCGTTGGTTCATAAATGACGGAAAATTCAGTCAATGACGGAAAAGCATTGTTTCGTAAATGACGGAAAAGCGTTGGTTCATAAATGACGGAAAACCGTTGGTTCATAAATGACGGAAAACCGTTGGTTCATAAATGACGGAAAACCGTTGGGGAAAAGTGTTGGTTCATAAATGATGGAAAGCGTTGGTTCATAAATGACGGAAAATTCAGTCAATGACGGAAAAGCATTGTTTCGTAAATGACGGAAAGGCATTGTTTCGTAAATGACGGGAAAGCGCTGGTTCATAAATGACGGAAAAGCGTTGGTTCATAAATGACGGAAAAGCATTGTTTCATAAATGACGGAAAATTCAGTCACTGATGGAAAAAGATTTTTTCATAAATTACGGAAAAGCGTTGGTTCATAAATGACGGAAAATTCAGTCAATGACGGAAAAGCATTGTTTCGTAAATGACGGAAAAGCATTGTTTCGTAAATGACAGAAAAGCGTTGGTTCATAAATGATGGAAAGCGTTGGTTCATAAATGACAGAAAATTCAGTCAATGACGGAAAAGCATTGTTTCGTAAATGACGGGAAAGCGCTGGTTCATAAATGACGGAAAATTCAGTCAATGACGGAAAAGCATTGTTTCGTAAATGACGGAAAAGCGTTGGTTCATAAATGACGGAAAACCGTTGGTTCATAAATGACGGAAAATTCAGTCAATTACGGAAAAGCATTGTTTTGTAAATGACGGAAAAGCATTGTTTCGTAAATGACGGAAAAGCGTTGGTTCATAAATGATGGAAAGCGTTGGTTCATAAATGACAGAAAATTCAGTCAATGACGGAAAAGCATTGTTTCGTAAATGACGGGAAAGCGCTGGTTCATAAATTACGGAAAAGCGTTGGTTCATAAATGACGGAAAAGCGTTGGTTCATAAATGATGGAAAAGCGTTGGTTCATAAATGACGGAAAATTCAGTCAATGATGGAAAAGCATTGTTTCGTAAATGACGATAAATTCCGTCATTGGCAGGAAAGAGTTAAAGGTCAGTCCGCGTGCTCATGCTACGCATCTTTCATTCAGGTTTTCCACCACACATGAAAAGATCCAATAGGCACGATCTCCAGTAATGCACACGCCAGATCTTTCCTCGTCTGAAGTGGAAAGCGGATAATTCCTTTGCTTTTGTCTGCTCCGACCAAAGGGCTCCCCAGAAGCCGAGGCACAAAATGAAAGTTGGACTTTGCCGTCTGCGTCCGTGAAGAAACCGCAGGCTCACCGTCACAGCTTCCTTCGAGACAAACATTAAACTTTCATCCCTGCAGCTGCATGGCAGAAAAATCACACTTTATTTTTAGAATATTCATAAGAATATAGCATTTTATTATTGATAGCTGGAGAATGCGGCACGATGAAAAATTGATGTCCGGGGTTCGGGGAAAGGCAAGGCCGCAGAACTGCACAAATTACCAGAGTCTGCCCCAGAAAAACAGAAACAGTGCAAGAGTGACGAGTGGGTGAAGTTGTGAATGTGATCTTTCTGTTGTTCTACAATAACATTTTCACACCTTTTCTTATGAAACATTTACGTAACGCAGGACTTAAACCTGTGTCAGGGAACCCATAGCTATAAAAAACACAGTTCCTGCCAAACTCTGCGGGTTTCAAAGGCTGTTTTCACCTGCAGAGCACACACAGATAACCAGCCTGCCGTCGGGGGGGTTTCTGAGAGGTTAATGGTGTCAGAAGCGTTCAGATTCTCTGAAACGTGGCATTAGCATTAGCCTGGTCAGCAGCTCTGTGCATTAAAGGACATTCCTGATCCGCACTTCTACACAGAAACTCTTTTAGTACACTCACACACACACACACTTTTTATTGGACTCTTAAACATACAGAGGGACGGAGCTATTTTTAAACGAATGTACTGTCGATTCACATTTCATCATCTAAATGATGGATACACTCACCAAGTGCCAAATGAGAGTAAAAAGCTGTTTTAGCGAGCATATGCAATGATGTCAATCGCCAGTTGGCCAGTAAAATTTAAAGGTCCCATATGGTGAAAATGGGTTTTTATGGGAGTCTGTGTGTCATATAGGCTCGGGGGTGTAAATTAAAAGCTGTGAAAAAAAAAAAAACCCACTGCCGCCATTTCTCCACCCCCCCCCCCCACAAAACTAGACCGCCTCCCAGCTAAACTGGCCAGTTAGAATTTGATGCATTTTGCTAGAAACCGGTTAACCAATGGGTGTCGTGTTCCAAAACTCGACCTAGCCCCGCCCCCGAACGTGAACATTCCATCCAGCAGCGAATCCAAGCGTTTGTGGGAGGGGAGAAAAAAGGCTCTCAGAAAAGTGTGGGAAAATCAACCCAACTCTTTTTTTTTTTTTTTTTGGTAACACTATTAAATTAGTGTTTAATAGACACATATAAACGGTACAAATATAAGTTTAAGTGTCACTCACCATATGGGACCTTTAAATGAATTCTAACAATGCAATGTTGTGAGAACATGAACGTGAACGATGCTCGTGACAGTTAACGGGCCAGTGTTGCATTGTCTCGAAAGTTTAAGCCTTGCCAATTTAAATAATTAAGTGCGTTACGCGAATACTAAATTACCGTTTAATGTCTTCTTGCACTTGAACGAACAGAATAAAACAAAATGATGCCAAAAATGCCCTTCTCGGCGGTTGTGTCTTAAGGGAACAGTTGAGAAAGATAACGCACGTGTATCATTATATTGGATCAATGCATTCACTCTTAAAGTGACAGCAGCCTAATAAACCTGCTGCCGTCTGCGTTTATAATGTTAATCAAACAACAAAGGACAAAGACAAAATCACACAATTAACTTTAATAAAGATTAATCTCTGTTTAACTTATACAGTGAAGACTATGCAGTGTTATTTTACATTTGATTACTTAATTTATTAAATTATTACATTTCTGTATCTGGAAAGTTAATTTTCACAGGTATCTAAAATCTATATTTATATATTTAAATAATATTCTTTGCTATTCAGTATATTTTGTTTCCTTCCAAAAAATAAATAACTAACTAAGACAACTAAAGAGTAAAATGAAGTTTAATTTAAATTTAATAAGTTAAATTTGAGTAAATGCAAATCTATTGATTTGACACAACTATTAAGCATGTAGGCTTACAAGCAAGTAATTAAGTTATAAGTTAGGTTACAAATAAGTTATTACTTATAAGTTAAGTATAATTATTAAATCATTTAATTATTGCAATAAAAAGCAAAAAAGAAATGATTTACGTAAAAAAAAACCTCTATAGCAATTAAACTCTTGCATTTTTTCCCTATTTTTTTAAAATGCATGCTTTAATATCATTAATGATTTAAGGACTATGTACCTTACTTTATTACTGGTATTAATTCAATAAATAGTTAAAATAGCTTGTGTATGATTACCCCGTTTACTTTCTTAATAAATATTTCTGGGCTTATTGTACACAATTAATCGATATTATTCTGAAATTGTGAAATTCAAATTATTAAATCTAAAATCAAAAAAAAAAAAAGTAAAAGTAATCAAAAAAAAAATGCATAAACTTTCTCCACCTCTGACACATCTTTCCCGTTCAGATGAACATCGTCATCAGATTCCAGTGGATAAAGTCAACTTTAGTTTCCTTTCCACTGTGAAATGTTACATTAGAGAAATCAAATGCATTGTGTTTCAAGTTGTCCAAGTCGCACCGAAGCACACACACGCATTTCGTAAGTGTAATTTTACGCAAGTGTCCGTAAAACAATCAAAAGAGTGTGTCTCTGTGTAAATAGCGGCTGCAGCAAATTGATTCTCCATTATCAAGTCTCACAGTGAGTGAACATGCAAAGAGGCAGGACTATCTGTTCTTCAATTCCGTTCGCTCTCGGTTTCTGCCCCTCGTTCTCTCTCTCTCTTTCTCTCTCTCTGTGTGTGTGTGTGTTTCTGTCTCTCGCTCATGTTCCCTTCTCTGACATCAGGATATTCCATCAATATCTCCCGCTGCAGTTTGAATTAGGCTGTCAGTCAGGCAGACAGAGAGAGAATTGCACAGCTCTTCTTGAACAAATGAATTTTTTTTTACCTTGGTTTAAAAAATAAAAAATTCTTTCAGTAACGGATCACACTTTACTTGAAGCCTCTAATGCATTATAGAGAAATCCCGTATGCATTATATATAGTGTTCAGCCAATCTGATTCATTTTAAAACGGTTGGAAAGTCTCAAATGCAGTGTGGCTGATGCAATTTAACAGATATGAGACACAAAATGTATAAAATGTGTGTTTGTTTGATTACATTTTTCACTGAAAATATTGAAAACAGAAAAGGTTTATATTCTTTTGACAATTGACAGATTTTGTTTGTTTTGTAAAAAAAAGAAAAAGAAAATGCTATTTGTGGTTATACATTTAATTAAATTAAATAATATAATGCATTAAACCACAATCAACACCCAATATAATGTGCTTTTAATGCATTAAACCCTTTAACAATATGCCTGATGTGTGTGGGTTTAGTAAAAATTGTAATAGTTCTTCTAGTACATACACTTTTTTATTATTATATATAAACAAAACTAAAACGAGTGTATTCTGAAAAATGGCATGTGTTCAGAGCATTAAATCATCTGCACTTCCAGTCACGTCACCATCAGCAGAGAAGGACGAACACACACTAGCACGAAGGTTACACACCTGTCAGGATGCATCTCACACACACACACACACGGATCCATTCTGCTAGGCACATCTCTCTCTCTCTCTTTTGTTCGTTTCATATTCTTTTGTACTCCGTCTCCTCCACTGTTATCAAACTCAGCTTGTCCTTCATATCTCTCCCACAACACTTCAGTCTCTCTTTCTCTGTCTGCCTCGGCAGGATTGGGTTTTAAAGTGGTGATTCCTGCGCTGATGTTGAATCCACAGCGCCACGACAAAAGAAATCATATTTTACTCGAGTTGTGAATGTGAGCTCGCGGTCTGAGCTGAGAAAAAGTTGAGTTGGTTGACAGATTCACAAACGAGTGAGCTGCTTCGGTTAATGCATCGGCCACAAAGACTCAGAAGTTACCAGATCTGAACTGGTCTAATAGTAGAGAGTGGCGCTTGCAACACCGAGGTCATGTGTTTGATTCCCAGGCAATGTATGAACTGAGTAAACATGCTGCAATCCACTGCAGATAAAAGCATTAAAACACTGAAACTTATTATTTTCTGCCGACAAGATTGACGGTAGATTCTGTATATAATATGAGAGGAAATTAATGCTTTTTTCTAAGGGATGCACGAAATCTCGGCCGCCATATCGGTATCGGTATCGGCCGATATATGTTCATTTTTAACGTTATCGGCAGGACAAGAACATTTGGCCAATATATTAAAGCCAATTAATAATGTATTATTTCCTTCAGCTGAGATGCTTCAGATTCAACATGATTTTTTTTAATTGCTTAAAATATGATTAGAATCACTTGAAAAAAGGAAAATACAGTAAAGTGCAACATGTAAGTCTGTCATATATCGGCTACATACAGTTATCATGAGAACATTATTACATGTGTGCTTGGGACGTGGCTTTTAATGGTGAGAGGCTTACCATTTTTGTTATCAGGCTCTCAAAAACAATATAAAAAATTGGAGTTAGATTTATCGGCCAATATTTTGGTTGTCGGCTTTCAAATATAAGGAATTATCGGTTTCATATCGGTGCATCCCTACTTTTTTCTATCAGTTGTTTACTTTGTAATAAAAATAATATAATATTTGCCTATTCCCGGCCATACATTTAAATAATATAATGCATTAAAGCACTCAATCATCACCCAATTTACTCTTTAACACTGTAAACATGCATATTTAAGTATTGTAATGTCTACTAATAATGAAACTAATAGTTCCAGATAGGGCTGCACGATATTGGAAAAAAATTACATTGCGATATTTTCTTTCCCAACGATATATATTGCGATATTGCGAGCCATCAATCCAGGCTAAAGTCAATAATTACCATTCCATGATATTAATAATTTCACTAATAAGCAAGCTTCATTACAAGTGACAAAAAGGTCACTTAATATTTTATTCCAAAATTAGAACATATTTCTGTCAGAATTCGGTGAACGTTCTACGCAATCCAACGTGGCGGCGCTCTTAACAGATGTTTGTTTGTTCATTAGGCTATAATTCCTCAAAATAAGTTAAAAAAAAATCGTATTCTCTCTCTCTCTCTATGTTTTCGGTGCTGATGCAGTGACGCGTTCATGTAAACGGCACCTAAAAGCTGTCACAAAGAACCAGCAAAAGTAATGATTATGAATATGTCAAATATTGCAATGAGACATTTTAATTGTTTATTAATAAACAAGTGTTTTCTGTGTCGGCTGCAAAGATGAAGTTGACGATACTGACTCGCAATCTTCGAAGTAGTGAACGCGCCGGAGAGAAAACTATGTAATCCACATTTCATATGGATTACATAGTTTTATTTTGTTTTGAATGGTTCTGTTTAAAAGTAGAGATTTCTGTAGATAATAGATATATATATTATTTTTTTTTTTAGGTGTGTGAGGCGAGTAGGCTACCTTATACGCTGAGTTTCGGTTCATGGATGATAGCTTAAGCTCCAGTTCAGGCGCTGGCGCCTCAGTGTCGTGATTATCTATTGTCTGCTATATTTACTTTTTATTTATTAAATCCAGGAAATTGGATTATGAAACACTGATTAAAATTAAGATACAATTAATACAAAACGAAATTCGCTTTAAAGAAAGGCTTTGTGCTTTCTGTTTGAGGTCTCTGTGAAAGTTTTAAAGCAGTCTTTTAGTGCCGCTTTCAGAGCGGTCGCGTCCGTAATGGACAACTGTCACGTAACATTGTTTTTTCCTCATAAATGCAAACACGAAAAATAAAAGACAAAAGACTTTTTAAAAAAGACAACCATCCGCAACTTTATAACACTCCAGGAAAAGTACCTCTTTTTGGTCAACATCCTCCTTTTTATAGCCGAAATATTGATTTTGACTTTCTTTTTGGTACGAAAACATACTTTTTTTGCGGCGGATCCTCTTCGTCGCCCATTTTTAGCTATCGGATTGCCAGTGAATGTTGGCTGTGACCGGTGAGCAGCAGCACAGCGAACCAATCACTGTGCAGGCACGCGGAACGTGCATGTCACCCCAGCAACAAGCCATACAACAAACTCGTGTTTACCGTGTGCGACCGTTCTCTTAATACACCATGGGTGCTACTACCCTTCATATCGCATGTTCCAGCGATGTGACTATCGCTCAAGCGCACATCGCGATGTCGATGTTAAAACAGAATATCGTTCAGCCCTAGTTCCAGATGTTGATTGGCCAATGCAGCATTCTGTCCATATTCATTCAAATACACAATATCATAACAACTAATGATGCAGTACAGACCAAATGTAATACATTTACTGGACATTTTATTTAAAAGATACATTTTATTTAGTGATCATGGCAGCAGTAATTTATCAAATGATGGAGATGAGCATTATAACGGGGCACATTTAGGCCTAAATGTAAGATTTATAGATTTGAATTTCATATAAAATGTCCATGTATTTGGATTGCACCGTTTTACCAAAAACAAACTAATACACTTAATGTGATGCATTTTTGTCAAACATACATAAATGAAGCAAGTAAGAATTCTGCACTCAAAAATCATGCCATAGTTTTTTATTAACTATTTGCATCGATTTGATCCTATGATCTATTTTGATATTTTAATTTTGAAATTGCTTAAAATCAGCATGAATCTGTTCGCTTTAATGTATTCAGTTAAAAACTATGGTTAAAATGTGTCACAAACAATATTCAATTAGGTCAAATGAATTAGATTGAAAGAAATTGTATTAATTGAATATATAAACCTGGTTATTGTTCATTCAAAACAAGACAAATTCACTGTATTAAATGTAGGTATGCACCGATATGAACATTTTGACCGATACCGATAACCGATAATTCTTTATATTTGAAAGCCGATAACCGATATATTGGCCGATAAATCCAAAATCCAAATTTTTATATCATTTTTGAGAGTCTGATTACAAAAACAAATAAGTCTCACCATTAAATCCACGTCCCAAACACACAATAATAATGTTCTCATGATAGCTGTATGCAGCCGATATGACAGACTTGCGCTTTACTGTATTTTCCTTTTTTTAAGTGATTCCAATCATATTTCAAGCAATTGAAACCCATCATGTTGAACAGTGCGCATCTGAAGCGTCTCAGCTGAAGGAAATAATACATTATTTATAGGTTTTAATATATTTTCTAATCAGGCCGATAACGATAACATTAAAAATTAACATATATTGGCCGATACGGAAATGGCGGCCGATATATCGTGCATCCCTAATTAAATGTATTAGTTTGTTTATGTTAAAACTAATTAAGTTATAAGTTATGTTCATGTTAATCCAAATGCATGGACATTTTTCATGCAATTCAAATATATAAATGATAAATTCAGCCCTTAATATTTTTCGAGTGTTATGGCATACTTTTAAGAATTCAGGAACGACACTGAACATTCGTTTCCCAGTGTGCCAGATTGCAATAGTCTGTTCAACAACCGAGTGCTCAGAAGCGGCCCGATAAGAAACGCACTGCGGATTAATAATACCTATCCTGCACCATCACCTGATTTGCATAAATTCCTTCATTGAATCGGATGCTAAGACAATAAACGACGGCATCATTGGATCCTCACAGAAATGCGATGCGGTGCACAGGATTACAGCGCTGCTTTATGACCTCTGATGGCACACGCTCAGACGCTGGAGATGCTCATAAATAAACACAGTCACACAAAGACTGCATTATCACCTCATCCACCAGCCTCTCGACCCATCCAGAGAGAGAGAGAGGGGGGGGGGATTTAGAGATTTGTCCTTTAAAGGCATGATTTTGCTCTCTCATCAGTACAGGTATTCTCTGAGGACAGGTCGGTCAGGTCGGTGTCTTGCGCTCGCTCCCAATCTCTCTCGGTCTCTGCTGTGCTGTCCTGTCACCAGTTAAAATTCATTTTTTGAGCAAAGCAGTGACAGTAGGGGGTTAGGAACTACACGCACACCACACATATGCCTTGAATACACTACTGAGCTGGACTATAAGTTGACATCATGTCTAGACAAGCTCCAGTGTTCAAAGTTTTAGGAAAAGAGAGAAAGCCAGCTCACATCAGAAGTTAAAGCAAACATTATGACGTCAGGTATCTGAAGGCCATTATGATATAAAGCCCATTCACACGCCAACAATGATTGTCACATTTACATCTGCCTTGCCCGTTAACAGTAAGCATCATCAATAAAGGTGTAAACTGAATTTGGGCTTTTAAATCAGTACATTCCAAGCTTAATGTGGCTTTATGTACTATACCCACATTTGTATCGTTCATCATCTGGACCCATATTATGGAAGCTTGTTTCCGCCACATAATGAAAAATAAAAAATGTATTTGCAACTTTTTTTTTCTCTCTCACAATTGCGAGTTTACATCTTCACATCAGCTCACATCAGAATTGCGTGATATAAAGTCGCAATTGTGAGAAAAAAAGTCCGAATTGTGAGATATAAACTCACAATTGCGAAAAATAAACTCATAATTCTGACTTTTTTTTTGTTTATATCTCGCAATTCTGACTTTATAACACGAAATTGGGAGTTTTTCCGCAATTGTGAGAAGAAAAGTCAGAATTGCGAGATGTAAACTCGCAATTGTGAGAAAAAAAGTAGAAATTATCTTTTAAAATAGTTTATTCTGTGGTGGAAACAAGCTTCCATACTATATCGTTCCTCTGTGCCATTAGTTGTGAATTCCGCTATTCTCTTATTATTCTCTATTTATTATCATAATATTATTAATAAATATTATATTGTATGTTCAACTGAAGAAAGACCTTCGCACAGGTTTAGAACTACTTGAGGGCGAGTAAATGGCAGGGTAGGCGATTCGTTCCAGAAAGATTTTTTGTTATGCTGGTTGAAAGTCTCTTCACATCCTGACAGCAATCGCTGGGCTATATTGCTTTCAAAGTTAGCTCGCTATCACTAACATCTCCGAAAATTGCCTACCCTACCCTAAATGATGACAGAATTTTCATTTTTGGATGAACTATCCTTTTTTAAGTCAAACGTGGCCTTAATCTTAAATTTATAAAAGTATATAGTATAAAATTTCAGACATAAAAAAATCAGACATAAAGCTAAAATTGTCTACAAAGTAGGGGTTGCAAAATACATTTCAGACAAGTTTTGAAGAGAAAAAAGGTAAGAAAAAAGCATCAAGAATTTTGAAGCAAGCTTCTCCAGTAGCCTACTGTTTATTGTCCACATCTGCTTCACGTATGGGGATATTTGGGGATATATGAGTTGGGGATATTTAATTTTATCAATCAATAAATTCCGCTAGAAACAAACCTTGTTGTATTATTTTAATTTAATACTGTGAAGCTGCTTTGATACAATCTGTATTGTGAAAAGCGCTATACAAATATACTTGACTTGACTTGACTTGACTTGACGTATGACGTAATCATGCGTAATAAGGAAAAACGCTTACCTGTACGACGCATGCGCACACGCGGTGACGCTCCTGGAGATAAAGCAGCAGTCCGATGAGCCTTTTAAACTAATATCCTATACGTTTGAGGGCTCAACAGGTTCCGTTCCTGCTGAGTGAAACAACGGTTGATCCTCTGGGAAGGATTATAAAGAGAAGTTGTTCCTTACTTAGCATATCCCTATGTTTACATCGCATTTGTGTTTGTACTGACAACCGGTAGAGCACAAAAGATAAAACTCTCGACTGATGTTAAAGATAATCTTTCTAAAAATAAATAAATACATATTATGAATCGTTATATTTTAAACCTTTCTGAAGTCTCACCCTTTTACTGCCTATGGTCTCACCTGATATTCACTTCTGAACGCTGCTGATTAGCCCCGCCCCTCACATCCCGTGAGCCGCAGTAATTGGATAATAGCAGCATGAGTATTCAATTATGATTGGTTCAGTTCCGCATAACTCAAACCGCATCTTAAACTTGATTGGCTAGAATGCCAGCGCGTTCGTTTTTTATAATAATACTTTGTCATTTGCACAGTTCTTGCATTGCAGCCTCTTCTTTTCTGTAGGCATCTATATAAAAAAAAAAATACATTGTGAAAAAGCAGAGCTTTATAATTGACTTGACTTTTAAATAATAGCCTATACATAATGTTGAAACAAAGATTAGCAAATTCTCTTCAATCTTTAATTGACTTCCTTTATGGTTAATTTCAACACATAACATAGTTGATAGAGTTGATGTTTGCTTATGTTTAATTCAATCTTTTCAAGACGTTTGTAAGATGATCGATGTGAGGTTATATACAATAGTTTTGTCAGTACGAGTCTGACTTTGGTAACTAGACCAAGAATGAAATAAACAGATGGTTTTGTTTTCTAATTTCTACTGAGAGGACCAATGGGAAACGTTTGGCTCGGGCAGTTCCTTAGTCATTTTAACAGTTTATTATCATCACAGCTTCTGTGAAGACACCGTCCCGTTCCCTGCAGCGCAACTGCCGTGTAAAATGCATTTCCCTGGTATTTAGGGTAATTTAATTTTAATACGGCTTTTGAACGAATCTGCCATTCTTACTGATGAACCCAGGTCAGAGCTAGTGGCGTGCTAGTAGATTAGTCTAAAGTGAGAGAATGACGTGTTTTTAATGAGATCTTCATTTTTTTTCTGGAGTTACTGCAGGTCTCGCAGGCGCGCCACAGTCTTATGAGCTTATAATGAGTGTTCTGCCACTTCTTCAAATCGTGTAAAGTCATTTCTAAAGGAATGTAATATTACCATCTTGCAAAGTAAGACCAGAGATTGTTTTCAAGTCTAATATAACAAAGAAAAAAAAAGTGCACAATGAAATCATACGTCTCACGTCTTACTTATTTGTGCAGTTTTGTTTTACTACCAAAACAATTTCCACTCAGACATTGTAAGTAAATTTAGCAAATAATAACGGCAAGCAACATGACATTTTGAGGTGGAAAGACTGAAATGGTATTTTCTTGTAAAAGATCCAATAAACTTCAATAAATCCGTTTCACAGTGTACGATATGCGTCTCTAAAGAGGGACACAGAGCGTAATTGTCTCCAAACAAGACCTGTAATATGTCAGTCTTCTGCGGAGTTGCAGAAACCGCTGTGTTCGTGTATTACTTTAGAGAACGCTCGAGATAAATGTGCATTGGTGCAATCAGTCTCAGTACTTTTGAATTGACAATTGTGTGTCAACAAATGGAAACAGCAGATTATAGATGAGATATTCAAATGATAAATCAGATGGAGGCATTTAAGATTCACATGATAAAATGGAAGAGTATCAAATCCATTTATGTACTCTTCATCTACACTGCCGGTCACGTTGAAATCTCAATCTAAATGTACTGTGTGTGTTGTGATTTATTTTAGTTGTTTAATTCTCCGTGCGTGTGTGTGTGTGTGTCTCAGGTCTCTGTCTGGGCGTATAGTTGGAGGAGTTTGGTGGTTCTTCACTCTTATCATCATCTCGTCCTACACGGCGAACCTGGCCGCCTTCCTCACGGTGGAGCGGATGGTGTCGCCGATCGAGAGCGCAGAAGATCTCGCCAAACAGACTGAGATCGCCTACGGGACTCTGGATTCTGGCTCCACCAAAGAGTTCTTCAGGGTGAGAGATCAATATTAATGCTTATTTAGATCTAGATCAACATTTAGATTGATGATTCATTCTAGGGCAGGGTGGTATGATGACAAGATATACTATATATATATATATATTATACATATATATATATATATATATTAGGGCTGTAGTCAAGACCACCTTTGTCGAGTCCAAGACAAGTCCAAGAATAATGAATAATTTTAATTTTATTTAAAATAATTGACTAATTCAAAGAACAACAAAAAAATTATAATTATATAGGCCTAAAGGAGCACACACATTCGTTTCGACTGTCTGATCAGCCTTACATTCTGTTCCTGTCAATCATACACGCGATGTCAACCAATTAAACTGCATGAGGGAGGGCCGAGCCAACTCACAGACACACACACACACACACACAAGAGATGCGGATAAACCGCGGATCGGGCGGATGACGTGACGAAAAATAATGTTTTAGCCTACCACTCGTGGAATAGGCAAAGAAAGAAAGGTAAGAAAAAAAGTCTGAAAACTTTGCCCATTAATTAGATGTGCAAGGCAAGCAGGCTAGTTTTCGGGGTGTTATGGACAATTAAAAATGTGAATATTCACGTTGCACTATCAGCGAGTTTATTTAAACATTTATTTTTTATAGAGCCGTTTATGAGTCAAAAGAGCCGGCTCTTTTCAGTGAGCTGAGTGAAACGAACCGGCTCACGAAAAAGATCCGAAATGCCCATAGTTATTTGGTGGCCAGTGTTTCACTTTCCCTCCAATAATATTTTGTTTTAATATCGCGGCGACGTATGTGTGATTACTGGGAACATAATAAAGACTCCTGGACTCGGTCGAGACCAAAAGCCATATTTGGCAAGACCAGTGGCCGAGACCGAGACAAGTCCGAGTCCGAATACCAGCGAGACCGGACTCGAGTAGCCTACTACAGCCCTAATATATATATATATATATATATATATATATATATATATATATATATATTAAATAGATCATAAGTGACAGTAAAGAGATTTATAATGTTACAAAAGATTCAATTTAAAATAAATGCTGTTCTTTTGCACTTTCTGTTCATCAAAGAATCCTGAAAAATAAAATGTATCACAGTTTCCACAGAAATATGAACTGTTTTCAACACTGGTAATAATCATAAATGTTTCTTGATCATCATATTATACTGATTTCTGGAGGATCATGTGACACTGAAGACTGGAGTAATGATGCTGAACATTCAGCTTTGCCATCACAGGAACAAAATTACATTTTAAAAATATAATAAAATAGAAAACAGTTCATTTAAATCGTAATACTTTTTCACAATATGACTGTATTTTTTTATTATTCAAATAAATGTAGCTTTGGTGAGCAGAAAATACTTCTTTCAAACACATTTAAAATTTTACTGCCCCCAAACTTTTGTTTTATATATACAGGTGTATTCTGAATTATTGCCACCGTTGGTAAATATGATAAAAGAAGCCTGTGAAAATAAATCTGCATTGTTAATCCTTTTGATTTTTGATTAAAAAAAATAACAAAAATCTAACCTTTCATTGAAGTAAAACTCATGAATGTGGGAAAAAAAATTACATTATGATGAATGTCATAATGTGGATTATTTCATATTTACCAAGGGTGCCAATAATTCTGACCACAACTGTATATATATATATATATTTGTCATACCGTCTAATCACCAGATGAGTCTGGATATTGTGTTTGGTTTGAGGATCCAGGCTGATTAATAGATCAGATATTGAATCAGTCTCTAAAGAGTACAAGAGCTAGACCTGCGCTCAACATCTGCACAGAGAAACTGTCTGCAGTCTGGAGAGGAGCGAAGAAAGCTATTTACTCAGAGAGCCGAGAGAGAGCGATAGAGGGAGAAAGACAGATAGGTGGAGAGAGAGAGAGAGCTGAATGAATGTTGTGTTCATTAATGAACTGAGCAGCGCTGCATGCGTCTCACTCAGTCTCTGTGTCCCTGTTGTCAAACACAGATGGTGTGATGCTTCACATCTACACGGGAAACTACATCCACTTTCTCATGCCATTCGCTTTCCACCAATCTCTCACTCTCTCCACCAGGCTTTCTCATTCTCTCTGCGACAACCTTTACCTGTCTCACTCTCTCTGACGCCTCATTCTCATTCTCTTGTCCAACCCGTCTCACTCTTCTCATTCTTTCCACTAATCTAGTCAAAGTCAAGGCAAATTCATTTGTAAAGCGCTATTCACAAAACTCATTGTTTCAAAGCAGCTTTACTGAAAATCAGGATGTTAAAGCGTTAGCTCATCGAAAAATGAAAATGATCCCATAATTTACTCACCCTCAGGCCATCCTAGGTGTATATAATAGGGATGCACCGAAATGAAAATTCTTGGATGAAAACGAATATTATGAAACTTAAACTTATTATGCTTTTTGTTGTTGCTTTTTCCCCCCATTTATTTTGCCAATTTTTCACATTTCATAAATGTTATAGTCAAAATGTTCTTTTTACTATTTTGTATGGGGTCAGAGGTCACTCGTCATGCATCGGGTCAGAGGTCACTCGTAATGCGTCGGATCAGAGGTCGGGTCAGAGGTCACTCGTCATGCATCGGGTCAGAGGTTGGGTCAGAGGTCACTCGTCATGCGTCGGGTCAGAGTCGGGTCAGAGGTCACTCGTAATGCGTCGGATCAGAGGTCGGGTCAGAGGTCACTCGTCATGCATCTGGTCAGAGGTTGGGTCAGAGGTCACTCGTCATGCGTCGGGTCAGAGGTCGGGTCAGAGGTCACTCGTAATGCGTCGGGTCAGAGGTCACTCGTAATGCGTCGGGTCAGAGGTCGGGTCAGAGGTCACTCGTAATGCGTCGGATCAGAGGTCGGGTCAGAGGTCACTCGTCATGCGTCGGGTCAGTGGTCACTCGTCATGCGTCGGTTCAGAGGTCACTCGTCATGCGTCGGGTCAGATGTCGGGTCAGAGGTCACTCGTCATGCGTTGGGTCATAGGTTGGGTCAGAGGTCACTCGTCATGCGTTGGGTCATAGGTTGGGTCAGAGGTCACTCGTCATGCGTTGGGTCATAGGTTGGGTCAGAGGTCACTCGTCATGCGTCGGGTCAGATGTCGGGTCAGAGGTCACTAGTCATGCGTCGGGTCAGAGGTCACTCGTCATGCATCGGTTCAGAGGTCGGGTCGGAGGTCACTCGTCATGCGTCGGGTCAGATGTCGGGTCAGAGATCACTCGTCATGCGTCAGGTAAGAGGTCAGGTCAGAGGTCACTAGTCACGCGTCGGGTCAGAGATCACTCGTCATGCGTCGGGTCAGAGGTCACTCGTCATGCATCGGGTCAGAGGTCACTCGTCATGCGTCGGGTCAGAGGTCACTCATCATGCGTCGGGTCAGAGGTCACTCTTCGGCCGGAACTCGACTCGCGTACGGCCGTTAGCGGAAGCCAGTTATTATAGTTTATAAAGTTATAAATATGGATCTTTTTCTTACACAATCGACTGGCTTCACTTCAGAAGGCCTTTATTAACCCACTTTTATGGGCTTCAAGTCATATAATTCACTCCCATTATAAAGCTGGGAAGAGCCAGAATATGTCTTTATACACCACAGATTGTGTTCGTCTGAAAGAAGAAGGTCATACACACCTAGGATGGCTTGAGGGTGAGTAAATCATGGGCTAATTTTCATTTTTGGGTGAACCATCCCTTTAATGTTTATAATATCTCAATATCTTCGCATTTAGCACATTACAGCTGGACGGTAACATACTTTACATTTTGTGACGATATAAACAATCAAGCATTTGAGATTTGCTACTGCATATGGTACATATTGCCCTTCGTGATTGTACTGTATGAAGTGGTATAGAATATATAGCCAACTGTATATACAGTGCTGTGTGATTATATAGGTACATTTCGCAACAATACAAGGAATCAGGCAGTTGTGATCTGCTCTATAGTCGGCTATATATCGCTCTACGTGATTGTAGTGTATGTATGCTAATGAAGTGGGATAGAATACATATCCATTTTTAAATATATAACTGTGCGATTAATACAGTTCATATTTATATTGCAATATAAAATGTAATCTGTCTCATCACAGTAACAGTGGCATCTCTGATATACTGGCGGGAAGCATTTGATCAGGAACCGAGGGAATAAGTAAATGTCAGGCGTTCGGAGTTTGTTTGTCATTTGTTGTCGGGCGTTTGTGTCTGAGCGCAGGTTTGTCCAGGGTGTTGTTTATTTGCCGGCGTGTGATGTTTTATTTGGGAGTGTTACGGCACAACAGCGATTCGCTCCGGGCCGGACGTGACAAACATTATTATGGGCCGGCTGTCCGTCACGGTCCGCTGCTTTCCTCTCACACACTGGAGCGTCTGACTGAGCCTGTGTATGAAAGAGGCACAAATGATCGAGTACGAGACACACTGGGACACCAGCACGTCAAATACCATTTCTCACAGGACTAACACACTTTCAGCCGTATTAGACCCATCCGTCTTATTTACAGCAAAGCCAGCACTCTCAAAGTGCACGCTTTAGAGCTCACTACAGTATCACATTTATAAATCATATATATCAATATGAAACCTGAGAAATAAAATGTATCACAGTTTTCCACTGTAACGGTTTTCAACATCAGAAATCATAAATGTTCCTTGAGCATCAAATCATCATATTAGACTGATTTCTGAAGGATCATGTGACACTGAAGACTGGAGTAATGATGCTGAAAATTCAGCTTTGATCACAGGAATAAATTACATATATCTATATATTCACAGATATTTTAAATTGTAATAATTTTTCACAATATTACTGTTTTTCTCTCTATTTTTGATCAAATAAATGCAGATTTGCTGAGCAGAGACTTTTACCGACTTTTAGTGTATATTTGACCATTTATTAGACTTAAATTATTTCAAAATAAAATCACATGCACATTTATTAACATGCACATATCGAGCAAGAATATATACCGTCAGTCGATCATGTGCAAGAAATTAAAACCCGTTCAGGATGATAAAAGTCTCCTTTATATGAGGTTTATTTTGTGGGAGTGACCGACTGTATTTGCCATTTTACATTTAAAACAATAATATCTTAGTCTAAACCTAAAGTAATATTGACAAACTATATATCAGCTGCTTTACAGTTTTGGTGTCTTTCAAAATGACACAGGAAGAAGTAATTTATTAATTTGCAGCTAGTATATTTTTAGACTTATAAAGCGTGTTCAGACTTTTATTTTGAAAAATAACGATGAACATGAAAAATCATAAAATATTGGTAGAAATATCAGTTGTTCAAAAGACAACATCCATTCTATGTTTTGAGAAAAAAGAAACAAACATGTTTTAAAATATAAAGAAAAAATGATAGATTCTGCATTTGTAATGTGGGTTTGTTAGAGGTTGAATTCAAATCAAATACTGCCAAACTGCCCATAATACTTCTGAAAAGGATGTCTACTTCATAAATAGTATGAAAATTATGGAAATATATATGGTTCAGATCAATTAAACCATAAATGGAAAGGGAGGCGGTCACTAATGGAGTCTGGTTGTCACCTAGTGGAAGCGTTTGGTACTGCGCCCCAAACGCAATCTCACTGAAAGCTCATTTTTTGAGATATTAACCTCAAATTTGAAACAGAACTTGTTCCGATTTATGGCTTTGATTTTCTTGCAGTGTTAGAGTAAAACATGTTTTGTAAAATATATTGTATATGAAATAAAAATTATTATATTTTTACATTTTCAAAAACTTAAATTTCTACAACTTTTTAAAATTTATTTCACTTTCACTTCTACAAAAAAATCTCTTTTAAAAAGACAGCAAACTTAAGTCTGTGCTATAAAGTATTCAAGATTTATAACAATTTAAAGTGGAAATGTAACTTTGGGGTCTACACTGTAAAAAAATTATATGATCAATAAGTTATGACAACATATGTTTTTACATTGCTTTAACTCATCAAAATAAGTTAAACAATTTTAAACTTTTTTATGAGTTATACAAGATTCAACTCATCTTTTTAAGTCAGTGTAATGTAAATTAAGTTGAAATGACTTAAACATCCAAGTTGATTGTACTTAAAAATTTAAGGCAGCAATCTTTTTTTTACAGTGCACCAAAAATGGGACTGACAGTTAACGGGTTGGTTACACTGATTGTTTCAAAGCAGCTTTACAGTGATAATAGGACATTTAAGTAACAGATTGTTTTGGCTTTACAGCAGATCTAGAATAAAGTAAGTTTTGATTGATTCCCTTCAGTTGCAAAGATCATGATTTTGAAGAAAAGACTGTGTGACTGATTTGATGTCTTTCGCCCTCTAGAGGTCAAAGATTGCGGTGTACGAATATATTTTTTTTTAGTTACTATGACTTGTAGTGCCAAAGGACAATTTTCTTTATCTTTTTTATCTCTTTGGTGATTTTTACAACGGAAGTGAATCAATCAAATATTGACTTTAGCTGGACAATAACTTTATTCTAGAGCTGCTGTAAAGCCAAAACAACCTGATTCTTAAATGTCTTATTATCACTGTAAAGCTGCTTTAAAACAATCCATATGTGACCCTGGACCACAAAACCAGTCACATGGGTCAATTTCTTGAAATTGAGCTTTATACATCATCTGAAAGCTGAATAAATAATCTTTCCATTGATGTGTGGTTTGTTAGGATAGGACAATATTTGGTCGAGATACAACTATTGTAAATCTGGAATCTGAGGGGGCAAAAAAATCGAAACATTGAGAAAATCTCCTTTAAAGTTGTTCATTTATGTTGGCGATGCATTCACTCACACACATACATGTTTTATATATTTACGGTAGGAAATGTACTAAATATCTTCATGGAACATGATCTTTACTTAATATCCTCATGATTTTTGGCATAAAAGAAAAATGGATAATTTTGACCCGTACAATGTATTGTTGGCTATTGCCACAGATATACCCGTGCGACTTGAGACTGGTGACGTGATCCAGGGTCATATAGTTAAAAGCGCTATATAAATGAAGGTGACTGATTCTGACTTTATCTAGTTTTCTAGCTTAATACATATTTTTTGAGTGACTGATTTGATGTCTCTCGCCCTCTAGAGGTCAAAGATTGCGGTGTACGAAAAAATGTGGAGCTACATGAAGTCTGCGGAGCCCACGGTGTTCACCAAGACCACGGCCGAGGGAGTGGCGCGCGTGCGCAAGTCCAAGGGGAAATACGCCTTCCTGCTGGAGTCCACGATGAACGAGTACACGGAGCAGAGGAAGCCCTGCGACACCATGAAGGTCGGAGGCAATCTGGACTCCAAGGGATACGGGGTCGCAACCACCAAAGGATCGCAGCTAAGGTGGGTGGAGTCCTATAACAACCCACCAATCACAGAGCTGTTATAGTGTTCCACCTACCCTGCTGTGTTTCTCTCTCTCTCTCTCTCTCTCTCTCTCTCTCTCTCTCTCTCTCTCTCAGTTGTCACACTCAGGACTCTCTGTGACGCTGTGATGTTTTGTGGTCACATATACAGAAGCTGTCTTTAATCTAATAGAAGTGGGGATCAACATCAGGGACTTAAAAAATACTAAAACTATATATATATATATACCGTCAAACCAAAAATTATTCAGACACCAGATATATTTTTTGATAATTTTTTACTAGTGTGTGCAGGACACTATAGTTCATTTATGTGAGGAGAGCAAAATAAAGTGAACTGTGACATATTATACCCAATAATTCTTCATACAGTGACTACCAGTAACATTTGGGACCAAAAATGATTCGGACACTTTGAGCTGATCATGTTTTGCTGAAGTGTTTCTTCTTTAATTGCTAATGCTCTTTTTACACACAGACTGAACAAAATGAAGCATTGCTCGGTCACTGGTTGAGCTAAACTGGTATTATCTAATTGTGTAGTTAAATTTAACAGCTGACAGATATTCAACATAATTCATGTGTGAGACAGTCTAACAGAAGGACGGACAAAACCAGTCAAATATCCACTGATTTGTCATATTTTATTACCATTTTAGAAACTATAGCGAATAAACTGTGATAATGTGAGAAATGTTGAAGGTGTCTGAATACATGTTGGTTTGACTGTATATATATATATATATTGGGGTGTAACGGTACACAGAAGTCACGGTTCACGGTTCGATACGAGTTCGGTACATTTACGTGTGATTTTGTCTCATTATAACAGCGGAAACTTAAAATACTCTGTCATTTATGGTCATGCGGGTAAGAGTAAGACGTCAGTCGAAGCTGATTTTGGCTTCCAGCGATTATGGAAACATGATGCCGCTTTCCGTTCCTTTCCTTTAAGGAACCCGTGCGTAACATCCGTATCATGTAACGTCACGTATTAAAAGCGTATTAAGTGTACTTTGGGCTTTGGGTGTGCGCTTAAACGGACAAATACATGCATAAATATGTCAAAATGTCCGTCTTGGGGACTTTTTAACTTAAACGCATCCAGTTTGTTCTTCAGTGAACATAACAGCTGGGGAAATAATCGAAGTCTTAAAGTGACAGCAGCCTAATAAACCTCTCGCCGCTCTCTCTGTCATTCAGTGTCAATCAAACTACAAAAGAAAGTGAGAGACTCATTCACTGATCTTCACCGAATACCATTTGTAACTTTAATAAGAATCGATGTATATTTAATTCATTCAGCGAAGACTTCTACTGTTCAATTTCTGAATAGTAGGCTAAATTGTTTTATGTTTATATACATGTAGGTACCGTTACACCCCTAATATGAATATATACGTATTTTTTTAAAGGAATCATATCATGAGAAATCAAATATTTCTTGATTTTCTGAGATATGAGTTTAATGAATACTATGAAACACATATATCAAGTAATCTGTTGTCCACATGCTTCTGAAGAATCTCAAAACGAGCGGCTAAAGTTTATGTCAATAAGCCTGCTATATCATAGTTGATATCCACATTTCTAAGGCCTCAAAATGATCAACATGATCTGAAAACCTGTCTCACACAATCTTCTACATGCCGTCGATTGATCGTTTAGACTTTTTTTTATCAAGAAAAAGCCTTTAAGTATAATTGTAAAGCGTCCACTTTCAGCTCGAGTCTATTTGCTGTGAAATCTTTACTGATTTTTATTAAGTAAATGTGAGAATAACTTTGATATTTGAAGATGAACACTTACTGGACTTGATTTACTTGATTATCCAGACATTATTTTTTATTCAAGCATCAAATATATCATAATATCAAATATGATCATCAGGCTTTTGAGGTTTATTTGTTCATCTCTCAATCATCATTGTAGTGCATTGCTTTATATGTGTTTAAAACTACAGAGCTTTAATGATAAAACTTAGCATTTAAATAGCATCTTACTTACTATATATATATATATATATAAATGGATCTCAAGGAGAAACTGAAATAATGAAAAATGATATCACCTCTTTAATGACAAAATCTGATTAAGGTTTATTATTTTGCTCAGAAAGTATTAAAGTTTCTTTTTATTGGTTAAACTTTTCAGAGACAAAAGCTCCTGTATCCCACAAGATATCACAGTTTGAGCTCTCACAGACAGTGCTGTGTGTGTGTGTGTGTGTGTGTGTGTGTGAGTGTGTGTGTGTGTGTGTGTGAGTGTGTGAGTGTGTGTGTGTGTGTGTGAGTGTGTGTGTGTGTGTGTGTGCGTGCGTGTGTGTGTGTAATTTTGTTTTTACTCCTCAGAACCAGCGCTCAGGTAAACGTTGCCCTCACACACTCCTCTTCTCTCTGACGTGTCTCATTTTTTGCTCATTTGTTCTCATCAAGCCTGTAGCCCGTCTAACACCTTCATCAACGTTTCGTCTGTTTCTGCATAAACTACCAGCACGTTTTACACCACGCCATCTTCTGGATATTACAGTTTATTAACGACAACATGAAATCAAAATTAACTTCCAAAAATAAATGAGCTCTTATTGAATATTATGCATTAGTACACACTATTGTATACATTAGCGTTAAAAAGTTTGGGGTCGATATTATTATTATTATTATTATTATTATTACAATTTAAAATAATGATCAAAGCTGAATGTTCAGCATCATTACTCCAGTCTTCAGTGTCACATGATCCTCCAGAAATCAGTATAATATGATGATTTGATGAAACATTTATGATTATTATAAACTGCAGAAAATGTATATAACTGGTAAATGTGTGTAGGTGAACAATATTTTAATTAACACTCCAATCAAAGTCGGGTGGATATGGCATTATTTCCCACTAAATAGTCTCTTTGGAAGTTAAATGTGTAGCGTTTCATGTTGTCTTTAAATAGAAAATGATTGGAAATGTTCTGTTATGACGTATGTAACCTGAAATGATAATCAATGAGTGTTTTAATCTGTGGTCGGTGTTTGACCTGTGTGGAGATTCAGTTCTGCCTGACCGGAGAAGAGTAGATATCCTCCTTACGTTGTTATCAGCCCGTTCAGCAAACTAATGTCAGCACTGTGACCTCTGACCCCAACCGTTTAAGCTCTCCAGGACAGATATAAACATGCTGCTAGTGATTACAGACACCTTCCATCTACACCGAGCTGTAAGTGCTTGTGTCGCTCTAAAACCTATAGACAGAATCTCAGTTATGAAATATCACATATGCCGAGGCGAATCCTTTAAAGTGCCCCTATTATGCTTTTTTAAAGCCTCCTAATTTTGTTTTAGAGTCTCGTATGATAGCCGTACAATCCAAGGTCATAAAACACGTTCATTTTCTCTTAATATCCACTTCAGCATCAGCTCTTTTCTCTCAGTGTCTGAAACGCTTCGTTCGAAGATTCAGTCTCTCTTAGCCCCGCCTCTCTGAGAGCTGCTCTGCTCTGATTGGTCAGAAAGCAAACGCTCATTATCATATCTGAATCTCAGCTCTTGACACACAGTGATGCGAACAGTGGCGATGGCGTGGGTTTTACCGTATCGATCTCATCAAAGTGGATTTGCTTTGTCAGCAGAAAACAGCGTCTTCTCCACATGAACAACACAAACCAAACTCTTCCAGTCTCAGATAAACTACAGTGTTTGAGGGCGGAGCTAAGAGACGCTGTTCAGCCAATCAAGACCACAGGCTGGCATTATGCAAATTAGTTACAAACCTACCTATCTTCAGCAGGAAGTGAGACTGAATTACTGACGACTCGTTTCAGTTCAGAATCACTTCGTTCTTTTAGGAGACAAAAACAACATTAATCTGCTCTTTAATCTTTGAAACTCTTGACCTTTTACATTCACAAACAGCTCTATTACACACTACATGAAAGATGATATCTGAAAAAGCATAATTGGGGCACTTTAACATATACCTTTGTAAAAGCGTGCTTCTGTAAAGCTGCGCCTTCACACACACAGATGCTCAGTTCACACAGACGAGATGGAGAGGTTTCAGATGAAAGACGTCGAGCGGGACGAGTCTCCACACGGGCTGAGAGGCAAAACAATGCATGAGAATCCGGCATCTTATATACTGCACACTGCCTGCTGTTTTAATCATAGCATATGAAGCATGCGGTGTGTGTACAATGCAAACACGTTTTGTCTTCATATGGTAACATGCAAAAGAGCAATGATGAACTATTATGTTGCACCAGTGAAAGGTAAAAGTAACTTCTCAGAAGTCAACATGAAGTCTTAACCCTTGTGTGGTGTTCATATTTTTGTTATTCAGCCAGTGTTCATGCGTCTGGTGGACCCGCTGCATTTTTGGGTTATTAATTCAACATAATCAAACAATTTATGTTAAAATACTCAACAGATGTTTACTTCATCCCAATTACATCAATATAAACAACATTTATGGCTAATATTTCCTCTTTAGCTTTGTTAAAGCCCTATTCGGACGGGACTAGTTTCACAGGGGGACGTTAGAGAAATTTCTGTTTCACAGAGTGACGTACTTTGAGATTTTAATCCTGTCCGAATCTGCCATGTCTGTCTTTTTCTCACACGACCTCTGTAAAAATTCCAGAGCAAATTACCTACTGTTTTTCGTCAAACTCGGCGGTCCTCAGAGAAATCTAATCCCGTCCGAATGCGAATGTCTGTGTTCGCCGAAAATGTGAATGAATTTTTTCCAAAACGCTTTTTCTTGTGTGTTTTGGTCAACGCGAACTACCGTACAATCTCTCGCTATCGCGCCGGTATTCAAGTTTCCGCTTTTTGCGCACCGATAATGGATGTGGATGTGTTCGGTACACTGCGAAGAAATAAAAACATGAAATCAACAAGAAGAGCCAAATCACGTAAACTGTTAAGACTGGCTACTGTAAGATCAGTGTCAGGTAAGATTACTTTCATTTCTGCACTTAATTACATATAAGTTAAAACTTTTTATTCCAGAGGGTTATTATAAGAACCCAGTTCTATAAAATCATGATGATAAATGTATGTTTAGTTTTTTTTATACTACAATTTTTATAAAATGTTTACAAAACACTAAATACGTTAGGACGTTTTACTTTATATTTCAAAGTGCTTAATTTTAAAAATACTTAATTTCAAAATACATTTGATCAAATTTCATACGCAATCCACGCATTCTGAACACGTGATCTTCTGCAATGCCCACATGTAAAACACAGACACTACCTCGGTAATAAACACGGAGATGTTAGTCCCGTCCGAATCCGTACATGAAATCACAGACGTAGCTTGATAAGAATTGTAACTCAAACGTCGTTTGGAAAACTAGTCCCGTCCGAATAGGGCTTTAGATCACATTTAAGGATTGCAACCTTGTGCGGGAACGGCAGGGGTACAAACAAAACTCACTTTTGGACACAATCTCTCTCTAACTCACACACACACACTCACTTGGATATGTGGTTTACGGGGACTCTCCATAGGCGTAATGGTTTTACAAATGTACAACCTGTATAATCTATCCCCCTACACTAACCCTACCCATCACAGGAAACTTTTGTCCTTTTTTGAATTTCAAAAAACACCATTTAGTATGTTTTTTAGGCCGTTTGGTTTATGAGGACACAGATGTCTTCATAAACCATGTTTACGTTGTAATACCCATGTCATTATACACATTTATGTCCTCATAAACCATATACAAGAACGCACACACACACACACACACACACAATAACAGCAGGTCCTGACAGGAGGAGGACAAAGGTACACAGGAGCTAAAATTTCCACACTTTTATTAGCTCCGGGTCCAGTGGACCCGAACATCCTGTGTGTAATATAGATGTGTAGGGGGGGTCATTGAAAATGTAATCTGATATATGTTCTTCACAGAAAATGAGCCAAGGCCAATGAGTCTGAGGTTGAAAAAGTAATTAATCGTATCATTTTTCTTTTGATAAAAAATGAAAACAGGTCCTACAGACCAGAACACCATACAAGGGTTAACTGAGACTACTTACTTTCTTAATACACAATCCAATCTATTTCATGAGTCTATCAGTTCACTTTGGCTCAAAGCAAGCCCCGCTCTACAGTTTTCCTTGTTTCTCAAATCATAGTTAGGTCATATTGTGGTGATAAAATCGGTTGAATTTAAAGTAACGATTGCACTTTCTCACTGTGCGGCATAAAGTGTTTCATATCATCGTCAGTGTTTCTCAATTCATCATCAAATGTGACGTGCTTGTGGAAACACTGAGGATTGTCTCTCTCGCATCTGTCTCTCTCTCTCGTTTATTCCCTCTGAAATCATCCTACTGGATCTCTTCATTTGCTTCTACATTTATACTTGAATTATGTGTCAGTTTTGATTCCGTATGCAAATGGTTGGCCGTTGTTCAGTTTTCTTTAATGAAAAACAGGAGAATAAATGCATTGCAAAGTCACAATTGTAAGACGGGTTTCATGGAAACCTATTGGACGTCCTGTTTCGTGTGTGTGTGTGTGTGTGTGTGTGTGTGTGTGTGTGTGTGTGATGGAGTAAATACAGTCCCACTGCTGCTTAAAAGTCTTTTAATAGATTCAAATGAACATATGACCTCCATATACTCACAAACGCTTTTGGATGGACGGATGGAGAAATGGACTGATAGATGGACAGAGGAATGGATGGACGGATGGAGAAATGGACTGATAGATGGATGGACGGATGGAGAAATGGACTGATAGATGGACAGAGGAATGGATGGAGAAATGGACTGATAGATGGACAGAGGAATGGATGGACGGATGGATGGAGGAATGGATGGACAAATGGACGGATGGAGAAATGGACTGATAGATGGATGGAGGAATGGATGGACGGATGGATAAACAAATGGACGGATGGATGGATGGAGAAATGGACTGATAGATGGACAGAGGAATGGATGGACAGATGGAGAAATGGACTGATAGATGGATGGAGGAATGGATGGACGGATGGATAGACAGATGGATAAACAAATGGACGGATGGATGGATGGAGAAATGGACTGATAGATGGAAAGAGGAATGGATGGGCGGATGGATAGACAGATGGATAAACAAATGGACGGATGGATGGATGGAGAAATGGATGGATGGAGGGATGGATAGACGAACGGAAGGATGGATGGATGGATGGAGAAATGGACAGATAAATGGACGGATGGATAGACGAATGGATGGACAGATGGAGAAATGGACAGATGGATGGATGACGTATGGAGAAATGGACAGATAGATGGACGGAGGGATAGACAAACGGACGGATGGATGGATGGATGGACGGATGGAGAAATGGACAGATGGATGGATGACGTATGGAGAAATGGACAGATAGATGGACGGAGGGATAGACAAACGGACGGATGGATGGATGGATGGACGGATGGAGAAATGGACAGATAGATGGATGGATGGACAGATAGATGGACGGAGGGATAGACAAATGGACGGATGGATGGATAGACAAACGGACGGATGGACAAATGGACGGATGGAGAAATGGACTGATAGATGGACGGAGGAATGGATGGACGGATGGATAGACAGATGGATAAACAAATGGACAGATGGAGAAATGGACTGATAGATGGACGGAGGAATGGATGGACGGATGGATAGACAGATGGATAAACAAATGGACGGATGGATGGATGGAGAAATGGACAGATGGATGGATGGATGGAGGGATGGATAGACGAACGGAAGGATGGATGGACGGATGGAGAAATGGACAGATAAATGGACGGATGGATAGACGAATGGATGGACGGATGGAGAAATGGACAGATAGATGGAAGGAGGGATAGACAAACGGACGGATGGATGGACGGATGGAGAAATGGACAGATAGATGGACGGAGGGATAGACAAACGGACGGATGGATGGATGGACGGACGGATGGAGAAATGGACAGATAGATGGATGGATGGACAGATGGAGAAATGGACAGATAGATGGACGGAGGGATAGACAAATGGACGGATGGATGGATAGACAAACGGACAGATGGATGGATGGACTGATGAATGGACGGACGGACAGATGGAAGGATAGATAGTATGGATGGATGAACGAATAGACGGACAGATGGATGAATGGATGGATGGATATATAGACAGAGGGATGGATGGATGAATGATAGACGGACAGATGAAAAGATGGATGGATGGATTGTTAGATTGATGGATGGATTGTTGCATTGTTAGATGGATGGATGGATTGTTGGATTGTTAGATGGATGGATGGACGGACGGACTGACAGATTTTCTCAGTGTTCGCTGGTTTAGTTATGATATATTAGTGAGTAATTTGCTCCGGCTGCAGACGGACACATAATGGGCTTTTTAAAAATGATGAAAAATGTGGCCTGCTCTCGTCCTCCATTTGCTTATGATTAATATTACAACCAGAGTTGTGTGGAATAAAATGAGAGAGAGAGAGAGAGAGAGAGAGAGAGAGAGAGAGAGAGAGAGAGAGAGACATCCCACAAAAGTCCTCATTAACAACAGCTGCCTTCCACGAGCCTCTCTTATTTCCTCTCTTGTTTTCTGTTTGTTTTGTGTTCGTCTAACCCGGGCTGCCTGCGGCCCGCTCTCACGTGATGTTTATGGTTTGTTGAAGAAATGCCGTAAACCTGGCCGTGTTAAAGCTGAATGAACAGGGGCTGTTGGACAAATTGAAAAATAAATGGTGGTACGACAAGGGCGAATGTGGCAGCGGGGGCGGGGACTCGAAGGTTAGCCACCAATGACACGCAGAGGAGTGGTAAAGAGAAAACCATGTGACGCAACAGAGACATCTGCCCTGACACCAGCAGCACAACTTAACGAAATCACAAACGTCCCACAGGAGACACGGACTGGAAAAGAAAGCAATTACTGGCAAAACAGAAATATTTGCCAAAAGATTAGTGTATTCCAGCAAATGAAGGCTGAAACTGCACAGACACTAATAGAGGAAGACGTTTGTTTTTTGTAGGTAGAGTCCAAAAGTCTGCAAAATAAAATACATTATTTTGTTTATGCATTGATTTATAATTTCTATGCATAAATAAATTGAAAAATAATATAAATTGATGTATATAAAAATGTATAGAAAATAAGGTGAACATAAAAAAAAATATATATATACAGTATATATGTATATATGCACACACACACACACACACGTATTGAAGTTGATGAAAAAATTACACAAAAATATACAAATCAGAATGACAAAGAGTCAAAAGTTAAATGAAAAAGTTAAATTTTAAAACTTCAATTTGAAAAAGCTGAAAAAAATATTAATTTCAGAAAACTTGATGGTCAAGTGTTACATGTTTAGAGTGATTTATATTCATTTTATATTTTTTTCAGTAATTGTATTTTAATTATAAAAAAAATATGTAGAAAATAAATAAAATATATATATATATATATATTCAATTTGAAGTTGACAATTTGAATTGGATTAAATAAAATTTAAAAATGATACGAATCAGAATAACAATGAGACTAAAGTTATATTTAAAAACTAAATAAAAATAAGAAAATTATTAGTAATAAAATAAAAATAATTTCAGAAAACTTTTTATTTTGAATTTTTTTAATCACCATAAACAGAATCTTTTATATTTTCAGTTTTTTTCGATGTGGACTCTGGACTGTTCTGCTCACACATCTGTAAGACACACACACACTGCTCCGGGGTGTGTGTGAGGTGCCAATAGTTCTGTATTAACAGTAATTGTTTGCGTTTTGATAATGAAATCAGGGCAGTATGTGTCTGTTGCCCGAAGTGACGGAGCGAGATCCCATCCATACGTCTGTGGCTCCACACGGCCCCGTACGAGCTCTCACACACGTGTACTCGATGGGACCTCGGCTTCATCACTTCCTGTGCTACTGTGTGCCAAGATGTGTTGTAATCTAATAACATAAAATAACATGGTCTATGATGTTATTTATGTTATTCTCTCTGAGAAGAACGCCGGTAAACCTGGCGGTGTTGAAACTGAGTGAAGCAGGAGTGCTAGACAAACTCAAAAATAAATGGTGGTACGATAAGGGCGAGTGTGGACCCAAGGACTCGGGAAGTAAGGTCAGTTCCTGGACGGAAAACTGCAACAAAACCTGAAAACCGCAGCTCTGAAAGACAGTCACTGTCAGCATCATACAGCAGATTTGTGATTTTTTTTTTTTTTTTTTTGATTTTCTGAAGATGGAACTGCCTGAGAATCTGTAGAATGAAACATTGTGACGTCACAATTCAAACAGCGTGTCTCATGATGTCATACACAGGGTTCCTACACAGTTTCAAATTCTAAATTCCATACTTTTCCCAAACTCAAATTTCCGAACTTCCAGACCATATTCAACATGAATGGTTCACACATAGTGCAAATATTCTGTCAATATTTTCTCGCGTTTTTATCATCATTGGTTTTCTCAACGTGATAACATGCACTTACGTAAAGAGAGGAAACCTAAGAGCTGCGCGATATATCGGAATTATATATCATTATATTTTTGACATTATTACGTCTTAAGGCGAGACACTACAGGTGAATAGGGTAACATTTTTAACTAGCAGATATCACCATGAAACTTTCCCAGTTGATTACCTACATTACGATGAGAAAAAAATGTACTACAAGTTTTCTGTAATTTACTGTTTAAATATGCAAATTATGCATTATCTAATAAAATATGCGCTCATTTGCATATACGTAAAAAAAAAAAAAAACGAAATCTGAGTACTGGATAAAGCCAGGTTCAAAAATCATCAATGGTTTTCTCAACGTGATAACATGCACTTACGTAAAGAGAAGAAACCTAAGGGCTGCGCGATATATCGGATTTACATATCATTCTATTTCTTATATTACGTCTCAAGGCGAGACACTACAGGTGAATAGGTTAAAAATTTTAACTAGCAGATATCACCATGAAACTTTCCCAGTTGATTACCTACATTATGATGAGAAAAAAATGTACTACAAGTTTTCTGTAATTTAATATTTAAATATGCAAATTAGGCATTATCTATTTAAATATGCGCTAATTTGCATATATATATATATATAAAAAACTAACGAAATCTAAGTATTAGATAAAGCCAGGTTCATTGTGTTCACATATTAGATGGGAAAAAAAATGACAGAGGGATTTATGGATATCCACTTTGTAAATCAGAATATACTGTCAATAGCCTTAAAAAAATGATTTTCGCCATGTTTTTTGGAATAAAATGTTATATAAATCAGGCTAGGAATAATATATTTACAAATCCCTCTGTAAATGTCTTCATAATATAACTAGGTACAAGACTGGAAAGTTTGGTGTATATCGGTGCTACTGAAGTGGAGATTTCGGACTTGGAGAATGAGAGAAAAGTCATTTTGAGAAAACGGGCTTTAAAGATTTATCATCAGCCAATGAGATTGTGCATTCAGCCCTTTTACTTTCACGATTGGTTGCTGATAAAAAGGAAATGACCATATTTGGATCCGACAGCATTGTACAGGAGAGAGAGAGCTTTCTAATGGTGTGTGTTATGATGTAAAATGATGATTTAACGCCAACTTTTGTTGAATTTATGAGAAATCTACAGACGCAAACAGACAAAGTGTAGTAAAATAAACACCTAAATGTGTATTTCGGACCTTTTTTTTTCACCAAAGTCCGAAAGAAGACATGTTATTGAAGACAATAACCCAAAATCTCAAAATTGACCAGTAAAAAAAAAAAATGTTTTTGCCTGCCGTGTCTCGCCTTAAGTGAACATAAACAGTTGGGAAAGAAATCGGATGTGAGTCAAATGATCTGTGCGTTAGCTCTTAAAGTGACAGCAGCCTAATACAGCAAACCTGCTGCTGTCAGTCAAACAACAAAGCAATATGATTTTCTTCAATAAAACACTTTTAAACCTGCATATATTCACCTCTGACACATCGGTGTGACACTGTAATGTTTGCACGACCGCCAAACAGCAAAGTACAGTCTGAATGAAATGGCCGTTTACTCCTTTATCTGTTGCTGGTTTGAGTCGCACATTCGTTCATAAGAGACTCGCTTATGGTGAAGACAAACAGTTCTACATAATGACAATGTGCGCTTCAGTCGTGTTTGACAATCATTAAACCATCACTAAACTTTTGCCATGAAATCACTCTGCTTGTATGATAATAATTTTTTTTTTTTTTTGAGAAATTATTAATTTTATATTTTAGAAAACTGAATAGTATGAAAGCTTGTTTCCGCCATTGAATAAAAATTAATAAATTCATTTGTATCTCAATTGCATGTAATAAAGTCAGAATTGCGAGTTTTTATCTAGTTTATAGGTTATATCACGCAATTCTGACTTTGTAACTCACAATTGCGAGAAAATAAAAGTCAGAAATTGTGAGATATAATTTTTTTGTTCTGTGGCGGAAACAAGCTTTCATATAGAGGAAATATTTTTCCATACTCTGTTTTCTTTTTTTCCGTACTTTTCCAATACTGGAAATTACTCAAATCAAATTCCATACTTTTCCAGACTGCGTAGGAACCCTGCGTACACTTCCATGACATCATAATATTTATGAGTTCCAATTTTTCTTTGTTACAGTAAAATGGATGAGTCAATTAAAATGGACAGCTAATTAGAGAGAATATTGCACCATTAGAAGGACTACAGTGGCCAATTTTACTCTGATAATATTCACTTATTCACTCAGTTAGTCAGTAGAAACCCATTATGGCTGTAGAACATTTCATACGGCTATTTCGTGCCATCTTAGACAGAGCCAGATTATATCAAAAATACGCTGTTGAAAAATATTCAAAATGTATTTTAATTCTTCATAAAATATTTTTTAAAGTCCCCCTGTTGTCAATAATTTCATCCCTTAAAACTCATCTTTGATCACTAAAATGACATATTTAAACTTTTTTCCTTCTTCATGCCTTGAAATATCTTGAACGTAACTCGACACCCTCATTTAGTATGCGCGGTTCTATGAATATGCAAATGAGCCCCGCCTCCACTCACTCGCTCAGCTCAGAGATCCACTGGTTGACGATCACACGTTGATCTGATTGGTTACAAGGTAGTTTGTGACGTCAGAAACACCAGCGATTTCAAAGCGTGTTTTTGAGACTGTCTTTGGTTCACTGCAGTTTAAAGGAGGAAATACTCAGCAATGCTGTCGACTTATGAACTTACACATGGTTTGTCTTATGGCATATTAAAAACACCACATAGACATATAAGTAAGCAATACAAATATTAAAGCCAAAAAATATGTATCAATGCAACTTTCATTAAGTAAAATAACTAAAAGCCTTCCTTCCGCTGGAAAAATTAGTCCCTGCCCGTGAACAGCAACATCAGTTATTATAATAATTATAAAGTTATTATTTCACCATTAGATGGTGACAAAGGCTCGTCTTCATGAGTGAGTCAGTCAGTTGAGAAGACTTTTATATTGACAGGACTGAACTTGTGAACACATGCAAGACGCAACTGACAAATGAATGAATCAGGGCTATACTCTACTCTATAAGCTGCAATGAACAATATCACTGAGAACATGTGTTTACGTTGCTAAGAGTGGTTGCTATGGGTGTGTGTAGTGATACATAGAACCGTTGGATGAAGCGGTCGTGTTTTATCGTGAATATATTGACCAATCAGAATCAAGGACTGGAACAAACCGTTTTATAAACTACAGGGTGGGCCATTTATATGGATACACCGTAATAATATGGGAATGGTTGGTGATATTAAAGTCCTGTTTGTGGCACATTAGTATATGTGAGGGGGCAAACTCCTCAAGATGGGTGGTGACCATGGTGGCCATTTAGAAGTCAGCCATCTTGGATACAACTTTTGTTTTTTCAATAGGAAGAGGGCCATGTGACACATCATGTAAATAACTCATGAACGAATAAAGTTACGTTGAAACCAAGCACACCATTGTTTTTCTTGTGACATTACCAATAAGTTTGATGTGTCACATGGCCCTCTTCCTATTGAAAAAAACAAAAGTTGTATCCAAGATGGCCGACTTCTAAATGGCCACCATGGTCACCACCCATCTTGAGGAGTTTGCCCCCTCACATATACTAATGTGCCACAAACAGGACTTTAATATCACCAACCATTCCCATATTATTACAGTGTATTCATATAAATGGCCCACCCTGTACATTAAAAGCTTGATTTTCACCACAGGGGGACTTTAAATAATTTGATATAGATATTTAATCAATATATAGTTCACATATTGAATATTCAAATATTTTTTTCAATGCATTTTAAATTTTAAACAAAAAGACTAAGTAAACAAGGCTAAACCACCAAAAACGTTATTTGAAATCTAAATGAAACGTGATTAATTCTGTAACCACAGACTTATGACTCTTAAATGAAGTGCATTTGATTGTGTAAATGTGTTTTGAGTCTCCGTCTCGCCACTTCTTGCATCCCTAACTCCATCTTTTCTCCCTCGTTCCCCGGTTTCCAGGACAAGAGCTCGCAGGCGCTGAGCCTGAGCAACGTGGCGGGAGTTTTCTACATCTTGGTGGGCGGCCTGGGTCTGGCCATGCTGGTGGCCCTGGTCGAGTTTTGCTATAAGTCCCGCGCCGAGGCCAAGAAACTGAAGGTGGAATCGGCCGAACTGAATTTTAGCCCCGCCCCCAGCCCGACGCACAGTGTGCAGAACTTAGCCACTTATAGAGAGGGATACAACGTGTACGGCTCTGACGCAGTAAAGATATAGGGGTAGGACAGACGGTCGCAGGGGTTCGGCAGACGTCCCGCTAATGTTGTGACCGCTTCCCATCCTTCAGTTTACAAACTTTTCCTTTACTTACGTTCCTTCTTTTGGTTTGTTTTACCCCTGAAAGAGATCCTTTCATTTCTGTCGCTTGTCGTTCCTTTGTTTGTTTTTTTCTTTCGTATGGCATTTTGTTCCTGGAGTTGCCTTGACTAGGACATGTTGGGATTGCATTGGTTTGGTCTTCCTGGCTGCAGTTGCTGGTGTTTGCACTGTTGGCTTTCTGTTTCAGACACCTGCATTAAAACAAAAGCCACAAGATGACAAACACACACACACACATATAAACACATGGACAAACCTGACATATTAGCATCTCAAATGATTACCAAACCAAACGTCTTAGCATACAACCCTAAAACACTTTATAAAGGAATGCTGCTTTTATTCTTCTTATTCAGAGATGCTTTAAAGAGAAAGCTCTCTGCTATTGACCAGCAGTTCTCAACTGGCGGGTTTTAATGGACAAAAGCAAGTAATAAAAAGCAACTAACCACATAATCTTTGAAACTTTTAAAAAGTGTAAATTTGGCGCAAATTTCCAACCAATAAGCGGTTTAACCCTTGCATTATGTACACAATTCAGATTTACCAACAGCTCGCGCCAACGCAAACCCTCTTGGAAACTACTGTCAGGATTTACTAAAGACGCGGTGTGAAACATTAGCGCTGGAAGGGTTATTATTGCGGCTGATCTCATTGCATATGCATTTGTAGGAGTTTCCCTTTCAGACGCTATATGTATGGGAGGAGAGCATTTAAATGAATCATGCAAGGTTCGCGCTAGTCAATTTACTGGTGTTTACGCCATTATTTAACGACTAAAAAAAGCACGTCTTAAACCTCTCTGCTCTTGGTAGACTGTGTTGGTCATTATGGAAATGATCCGGCTGTGTCTGTTCTTCAATTTGTTAGTAAATCACACGCAGAAATTTCCTCTCCCAACGGCACTTTTATGGTTTGCGCTCTCACGCTAATTTGCCCTGTTTAGTAAATCTGGGCCGTAGTGCGATTTTTATGGTGTGGGTGAAATTTGACTCTAAGGCCCCATCCACACTACTGCGTTTTCGTTTAGAAACGGAGACCTTTTGCTACGTTTGCACCTCCCGTCCAGACTAAAACGGCTAAAACGGAGAAGTTTAGAAACGCTGCCGACCCCGTTTTGCGTTTTGAATCTACTTTAGAAACGATGACGCAGAGGCTCACGCTCGGCTCTATGATTGGGTGTCATCAGTCATGGCGTATCCTTCCCTGATTCGTCAGCCACCCATCACATGACCCGATAATCCTCCCGTTACCTTTCCAATATGTCGCCGTATTTGGTTTGCGACGACTCCCAGTCTGTGTTTTCTTCCGCCATGGCTGTTTTGTATTCCCTTGTAACTTTAAGTAAAAGTTCCACCTCGTCGTTGGTCCTTGAAAAGAAATCTCTGGTCTTTCGACATTTCTAATCTTTGCAGAGGTAGCTACTTTCTTCTTCGTCAAATCTGAGGAATAGTCAATCCGTTTCCTGTTTACACCGGCACGCGCATGCCCAGTGTTGGTGAATGGTCACGTGATCCGCGTTTTCAGCCGTTTTAATGTGGACGGAGATCAATTCTAATACGCAGCTAAAACGCTGGTGTGGACGGAGATCGTATTCGTTTTAATTCTCCGTTTCTAAACTAAAACGCAGTAGTGTGGACGGGGCCTAATTGGATTAAATATATTTCACCAAAAATCACACACTACATAAGAAAAAAATCTGGTAAAAACAGTAAACCGTTGCGAACACGAGAACACGTAAACCGCAGTAAACCGTTGCGACTTTTTAAAACTGTATTAGACAACTTTTTCACAAAGGTGTACATTTTATAAACAGTATTATAACGATATTTTTAACTTTTGTAAAATATGAAAAGCACTTATTCTGGGTGCTTTCCTAAAGCTGATAAAAATGATACGCCATCAGTGCGGTGTTATATTGCTTTGGATAAAAGCCTCTGCTAAATGCATAAATGTAGAGAAAACTGACATGAAAAAATACATCAAACCCTTTTTTCTTTTCTTTTTTTTAAACCATGAATTAAACATCATAATCGTAATGTAACTTTCATACACACCTTTTATAACATATCAGATTTTGGAAACTTTGCATGCATGTTCATAATCCTAATAGAGAAAAGTCACAAAATATCAAGAAAAAAAAAACACACACACTCAAAAAAAAAAAACTGAATTGAACATAATATAAGGGTTAAAAATCACCTATTCTGGAACTGTGTGAAGTCTCGCAGCAAAACCAGTTGAGATCTGCTGCTAGCAATGGGTTATTTGGTACGAGTAGGGCATTATAGATCAAACGGCTGTTGGTTTAATGATGTTTGGTTGCGTTTCACTTTCTTTTGTTGTTAGTGACATCAGCAAACCAATCTATAATGCCGTACTGATACCGAATAACGTTTCGGACTGACCTCTAAACCCCTGCTCATGAAACATTAGCAGTGTGAACGTATAAAGTGTTGACTGTTACGGGACACTGTACAAATTACAACCCTTAGAACTAGCGGGCGAAGGGCTGCATGCTTGCGTTAGAAATGCAGATGTCTATAGCTATGTTGTACATTTTTTAGATGTTTTCTGTATTTGTTTGTGGCGGGCTTGAGCTTTTCTCCGTTCGCTGTGAATGTGTCGAGTGGTTCCGTTGTGATGTCACTGTGTCATTTGCATATAAAGACAGAGCGCATTTAGGCCACGCCCACACCGGGGGAAAACAATCCAACCGTCTCCATTGACTTTGCATTGCCTCCTCAAAAAAAAAAAAACAATGTCTAAAAGCTGCTATGTGACAAGGTGTACAAGCAAACATGCTCAAATAAAACAGAAATAAGTTTTTATAAGCTGTCGACCAAAAATAACGAGCGTTTAAGGACACAAAAGTGGAAACAGGCAATTGAGAGAGAGCGCAACATGTCCTATTACTCTGAGAACTAACTTACGCCCACTGGAGGGGAACGTAATCGGCGACAGAATAGCTTTGCTTACAGAAATATAATATATAAAACTGACATTTGGATATTTGACTTACCAGTGACAAAATGTTTACTGCACATGTAGTGTATTTTTAGTGCATACTGAGTGTCAGAATCCCACAATTTACATATTTGTTCCAGCCTGTATCCACTTTTGTGTCCTTAAACGCTCGTTTTTTGGGGGTGGACAGCTTATAAAAACGTATTTCTGTTTTTTTTTTAGCTTGTTTGCTGTACACCTTGTCACCTTGTTTTAGATTTTTTTGTTACAAGTCGGCTTGCGCTCCCGAGGATTCAGACGTGACAGACCTGGAAAGAAACACACGACAACAATTCACACTCTTTCAGCCCTCGGAAAGACGTCAAACATTGTAAACGAGTTGGGACGGCATAGATACCAACGTTTTGACATTGTCGCGCATCAAGGATCCATGATGCATTAACTTCGAGGACAAACATCATCGCATAAGAGCCGAAGACTCACGTAAAAACGTATTTCTGGGTTTTTTAGCTTGTTTGCTATAGACCTTGTCGATGAACGTGATTTCACCAAGTACCACATGTTCCTGGATCAACATCTCTTTCCAATCAACCAATCAGATTTGAGGGACGCGTCTACAGTTTATGTCAAGTTTAGGCTTAGACCCAGGGTGAGGTGCTTCAACATCAGTGTAAATAAAAGTACAAGTACAAGTGTAGTAAACCCCCGAATATTTTGTTACCTTGTCTTTCTCATAGAGCAAAACAATCAATCAGAAAAACAAATGTGAATAAGATTACAGCGGCCGCGATTACCTAATTATGAAAAGTGCATATTACAGTTTTATTTATATTTTTCCCTTTGCATTAAAGGAACTTACGACGTGCGTTTGTAGCGTTGAGCATTGTAGCCAATCACAGACATGTCTGTTGAACGCATCGGCCAATCAGAGGCGTTTAAATGAGTCGCTGTGCTGAAGATGTGTTTTGCGCGAGCTCACCGAGTTCTACACTTTCGCAAACCTGTCATTATTATTGGCAATAAACTTAAGATGCAAATAAGAGATTCACTGCAATATATTTGATATTCTTGATGCTGCTCTGATGCACTTCATTACAGTTTGTTGTTAGGATGACTAAAAGTTCAGCGGTCTAGCTCATCAGTGTCAAAATGATTAAAGAAGTGATAAACATTTAATATTTGACTGTTTTACAATAGAAATGTTCAACTACCGACACTAGTATCCGGTGACGCAAATTACTCAACTTTTTTTTTTTTTTTTATTAAATTTTGCCTTTTTGAATTGAAAATATGCTATAATTTCCTTCATTCGTTTAGAGAGAATGCATGCATAATTAAAAAATAAAATATTATTTGCAAATAGTTACAATTATTTCACTAATACAATAAGCCATTCTTTTTCTTTATTCCCTTAAATCGCTTTTATAATTCATTATTAATTCCTTTAAATAAAAAAACCCAATTTTAGGTTGGGCTAAAGCCCTGAATATCCACTGACCTTAGATCCGCCCCTTAAGGGTAGGGATAGGGTAAGGAATACATTTTGGGACATAAATGTTATTCCAGGATCAACAAAATATGTTGATCCAGGAACATGTCTTACTTTGCAAAATCACGGTGACCACGCCTTGTCACATAGCAGCTTTTAGACACTGTCAAAGAATCTGTAATAAGGGGAGAACTTCCACTCTCAGTACACTTCCGGCTTCTGAACTGGTTGCAGTTCCACTCTGGTTCCACATGAGGGCGCTCACAGGACGAGTGCAGAATGAATGGAGGTCTATGGCGCTATACCCCTCAAAATCCACTTTTCTCAGGATGTAATTTTTCGTCTAGTAATTTGAATGTTGTATTCGAAAGGAGATGCAAACAAATTACACATTGCTGGGTGTTAGATTTTTTAGAGTCACTTAAAAGTCTTTTAAAATGTCAATGACGTCATACACCTCGTATATACGGCCAGAGATACTGCTTTACGGCAATCCTTCAGTCACTTTGGTGCTTTCCCGCTCTGCACTTTCTTTTCTCTCGAGGCATCGACAACACAGCTGACACAGGTAAACACACGTGCTAGAAGAGTTTTTGCTTTGTTGTTTTAAAAGACCACGCCGAAAATACACACACACACACACGATGCCATCAAGCGGTATCTCTGGTCGTAATCAGTCCTTCACTGACCAATCAGCGTTCATTAGCAGAATGCTAGCGTGTTATGGGCAACAACAACTCAACCTGTAAGAAATCGAAAGGACATAAGTTCTCGTTCGTTCAACTTTCGACCTATAACCCATGTTGAACTTGCAAAACCTACAATCAAATCTGATATTTCTCAACGGCAATCGGGTGAAAGAGACAAATTTAGCTGTCTAGCTCCATAGACTCCCATTCATTCTGCACTCATGGGCGATCGCCCCCAGTGGAACTCTGGTGGAACTACAACCAAAATTCGGTACAATAGGACTTAATAGGGAGTGGACAGGCTCTCCGTAGACGGGCTCTGACATTGTTTTGTTTTTTTGTTACAAGTCAGAAATGACAAGGAGGCAGCTTCACACAATGCAAAGTCAATGGAAACGGTTGGTTTGCCCCTCCGGTGTGGGCGTGGTTTTCAGATTATGACGCGTGTCGCTCTGTCTCTATTGTGTCCCCTCCCCCAAAGAGTTCAACATATTCTGACTCCGCCTCTCGTCCCGCCCCCTTCTCTAGCTCACCTTCTCGGAAGCCATGAGAAACAAGGCCCGCTTGTCAATCACGGGCAGCCTGGGGGAAAATGGGCGTGTCCTGACGCCAGACTGTCCTAAGGCCATGCGCTCTGGCCCCTCCTTTCGACATGGCCCCGCCCTCGCCGTGGTGTCCGACCTCCCATAGAAACCAAAAACTCACCTTGTGCCTTAAACCATCTTGCCCCTCTACTACCGAAGTTCAGATTCACGCAACCACGGGAGAACCACGCCGTCGCCGGCTTGCGAGGACTCAGACGTGACAGACCCGGAAAGAAACACAACAAATCACAACTCTTTTAACCCCTGAGGAAAAGACGTCAACAATTGTAAACGAGTCGGGATGGCTATAGATACGGACGTTTTGACACTGTCGCATCAAGGACCCATGATGCCTTATCCTGAAGCCTAACTTCGAGGACAAACATCATCGCATAAGAGCCGAAGACTCACGTAGAAGACCAGTAAACTGTAAATGTAAAGACATTAGCTGCGCTTTATACGTGTTTCGTCGCCGTCCATCATCAGCGAAACCTGCATTAGATGTATTAACTCACTTGAGCGCAAAACGGCATATTTACGACATGGTCCACAATCACTAGCTGTATTTACTAAACCGTATGTAGATATTCTCTCAGGAGCCACGAAGGGGGACAACGTTCAACATCTTTTATCATCTCGACGGGATTTCTTCAAGAAGACACTGGGAGCCGCTTGCTTTTGCTTTTTTTTTTTTTTTTTTTGGACTGAAATGTAAATAGACCAGTAGTAAAAGCTGAACACGATTCTTTTATAAAGCATCTTAGGTAATAATTCATTGCAATAATGACTATAGGGAGACCTGACTTGTAATTAAGAGATCTTTTATAAACACACAGTATTATATATACAGAAAAGAATCTATATAATAGAGGGACACCTGAACTAAAGCAGCTCAGTTGTGTGTGAGACCATGGCATCTGTTCTGTTAACAGTTGTTTTGATAATCGATGTAACGCAGTGTGTACGTGTCTTTGTCCTTTAATGAATGTTCACGCATTTCACATGTCGCACAAACACACACACACACACGAGTGTGTGTCAACGCCGCACCGCATCGCACACCAGGATCACACGACTCCTGACTCTCACCTTTGGTGTTTGGTTTGGTTTTTGCGTTTTTGTTTTTCTCTTTGTACCCACCAATTCAAATAAAACTGGAACATTTATACAATAAATGCACATCTTTTTCCTTTTCATTCATTAAATAATCAAATGTCAATGCAATATGACCCTGATTTACAGTTTGATTCAACTACAGTAGTTCTTACAGTATAGTTTACAAAAAAAATATGAATGTAACTCAACTCAACCTTGCCTCATTAAGTATGTGCGGTTCTATGAATATGCAAATGAGCCCCGCCTCCACTCACTCAGCTCAGAAATCCACTAGTTGACGATCACACGTTGATCTGATTGGTTACAAGGTAGTTTGTGACGTCAGAAACACCAGCGATTTCAAAGCGTGTGTTTGAAACTGTCTTTGGTTCACTGCAGTTTTAAGGAGGAAATACTCAGCAATGCTGTCGACTTATGAACTTACACATGATTTGATGCGATGGTTTGATTAAAAACAGATAAGTCCAAATTAAACAATTCCCCATCGTAAGTACACATTGATGGCCTAAGACACGAAACGAGCGGTTTGTGTGAGAAAACGAACAGTATTTATATAGTTTTTACCTCCTGTACACAACCACGTCCAAGTGATCTGAGGGCGCGCGCGCTTCCTGGTGTGTGACGTGTGCGCGACGTGTTTGTGTCTCACACAAACCGCTCGTTTCGTGTCTTAGGCCATCAATGTGTACTTACAATGGGGAATTGTTTAATTTGGACTTCTCTGTGCATGCTCTTTGAGGTGGTGACCATAGACCTGCATTATATGACTGACAGACAAGAACGGTTTGACCTAAAAATATCAAAATTGAAACTACTGCGGAAACAAAGACACCTGCATCTTGGATGCCCTTGAGGTAAGCTAAAACATATCAAAAATTAATTTCAAAGTGAACTATCCCTTTAAGGCTGCAACAAATACCAGCAAACTTTCTTCTTTGTTTTGAACTCAGTCACAGTAACATTATCAATAAATGTATGTGTGTTAAAATTAGCAATGCACCAACATTTCGCCAATCATAAATATTTGGCAAAAAAAAAAATCTGTTTTGGTTTCTTTTTTCGGCCAAATATTTTGGTGCATCACTAGTTAAAAATAAAAACTTTCTTGTAAACCAGATTAATGTGCTGATAGAGTTGCAGGGAAACTACTTTCAGGTTGGCTTCCCCAAAATGTAGAAAAAACTGCGCTTTCGAAACATTGATGTGTTTGTTCATGCCTCTCAACCAGCCAGACGTGTCAGCATCGACTCATTGGCTGGTCATTAACTTGTTTTTCTCCCAAAACACACACACACACACACACACACACACACACACGAACATCTTAAACTGGTATAACCAGCTAAAAAACACCCTAGACCAGCTAGAAACCATCAAAACATTGACTTGCTGTGAAAAGCATTATTTTGCACGAGTAAATGATAAGAAATCTTTTCTTTAACGTTGGTTCACACTACATGTTAATCACAGTATAGCTTTAGCAATAAATGTATGCGTGAATGTCTGCTATGGTGAAATACTTCCCCCTTAACCAGATTAATAAGCAGAGTCTGCAATAAGTAAACCATTTGCAGGTTGTTTCGTGACTCTGTGTTTGTTCACTGCATCTCAACCAGCCCGACACATCAGCACTGACTCATTAGCTGGTCATTAAAGTTATTAAGTTGTCTTAACATCTTAAACTGGTATGACCGGCTGGCTTGTTGCTGGTCTGAGATGCTCGACTAACTTGGACCAGCTAATGACCAGCCGAGACCAGTTAGACATTATTATATATATTTTTTTCCTAAATCAAAAATGATCTTCAAAGCATCAAAGAGCAACTGAAGAACCCTGGATCATAAACAGAAGAGATGACCCTGTGGACTGAGGTATAATCCAGACTTTATACAACACAATAGAGCTTCAGATGGTATTAAAGAAAGACGGGGAGAAATCTGACGGCCAGATCTCGCTCGTTCTCACTAACACACACACACACACACACACCCTTTCATCGGGGGGGAAATCCGGTTCGCTCTGGAGATTTCCATTCATCTGACGCTGTGTCTCCTTCTCCGAGACTCCTCGGTTCCAATCCCATGGGCTTTATGGGGACTAACACAAACTCTTTTGTTAGAAATACAGATATCCGTGAGCTTCAAATACTAGGAATGAAAGCTGAATCGCACTGATATCAGAGCAGGGAACACATTTACGGATCTGACCAGAATATTCTGTCTTCCCGTGAGAAACACTTCCTGACTTCACCATTTCCAAACGATTCTTTCATTCTGTCATCTGCACACAGATGGATCGTGATGTGTTCAAGGCATTAAAGGCGTCCTATTCTGCTTGTTTTCCATGTTCATCTTTCTTTAGTGTGTAATGTTGCTGTTTGAGTTCTTCTCTATATCAGTGTCAGTGTTTCTGAAACGCCTCCATTGTAGTCTTGAGTTTCTTCCGGGAACGAACACGTCACAATATTCCTCATTATAATAATTAATGCGCAGAATAAAGGGGCGGGGCCTGGTTGAGTTAGTTAGTAGTGTGTTAAACTGGTGGTTATGGTAAGAGCGGGACATTTCCCAAACACACTCGAAGCGCTCGACCAATCACAACACACTGCTCCAGACGACCAATCAGAGCACAGTGTGCTTTTCAGGAGGAGGGGCTTCATAGAGACAGGAACTAAACAGAGCGTTATTGACAGACTGGGAAGAGAGGAGCCGCAACAATGGAGAATATGAGGAAAATAATCAACATTCAAGCAGGAAAACATGTTCTAGTAGAGCACGGAAACAACATCAGGACTTTGTAAAACAGAATAATAGCTCCCCTTTCAACAACGTTTCTCAAAGAGTTGAGCTGAACACATTATTCAAAGAGAAAAATATAAGCCAATTTTCCTTGATGTTTTGAAGAGCACTATGAAAATACCTTGAAACCTTCCTCCCCTAGAGTATTTATTACAATATAATGTAATATAATTAAATGACTAGTTTATAACATTCACAACTTCCTGTTTCAACATGAAAATGTTGAAATTCTCTTCTATTCTATATCTATTTATATATAAAAAAAAATTATATATATATTTTTTTACTGCGTTAGATTAAACTGGGAAGGGTCATAGCACTTGCATATTGTTGTCCTATTGTTAGTTTAACTATTGTTCTCATTTGTACATAAAAGCGTCTGCTAAATGAATAAATGTAATGTAAGTGAAAAGTAAACTGGGTTCATCAGACCATTTAAATTCTTTAAATTCTATTTATTTTTGTGCTTTGCCACATCTGGAACATACATTTAAAACACACACACACACACACACACACACACACACACACACACATACATACACCATTTACATATTGCACGTACAGTACAATAAAACACCTTTCAGAGTCCATCAACACTAACAGCACCAGCTCACAAAAACTACACGTCCATAAAACCTCAAGTCTTTAAATTACACGACCTTCATCTGAGCATGAGAACATGTTCACCGGAGGAAAGCGGATTCAAAGACGACAATAAAACATGATGGCACCAAACAGCTTTGGTTTTCCTCTTCTTTATAACAGAGCGAAGCTAAACTGAACCGCGCGGCCTGTTTCACACACACACACACACACACACACACACACACACACACACACCGGTGTCGTGTCTGGATGGAGTGTTTCCTTTACTAATGGCCATGAGTGATTAAATCAGGGGTGAGCTGTTACTAATGGTCATTTACACAGAATGAAACCCAAACCTGATGTGGAGACACACACTGTTTAAAGAGAGTTCGTCATTTACTCAACCGAAATATCTTCTTTTGTGATCCAGCATTGGAAGGTTTGGATTAGCGTGAGGTTCGTGCATGAACTATCCCTTTAAATCATGTGGATTCAGTCCAGTTTACTGTGTTGAATGTGTTTTTTTGTATTTCATTGCATGTGGAACTTTACATGTTAATGCATTGTATTCATAATCTGCATGTTTTGAAGCAGCACATCAATGTATTTGTCTTTTTTTTTTGTTACCGTTTGTTACGTTTTTTGTTTGTAAAACCACATGCAATGAAAAACAAACAATCACTTTTTTTAGAAAGTAAACTGGTCGTGCTGATAAATGGGTTCACTATATTTTCTGTGGTAAAGATCAGTGTAAAAAAACAAACAAAAAAAATGGCACAGATTTGAAACTACTTCTCCTAAATAAATGTGAGCTGCTTATGTGAGATGTGAGAAACAGGCCTAAGAACCGCACGTTTTCAGATGAAAAAATAAATGATCACGAAACAACAAAAAAAAAAACTAAAATAAGAAAACCATATACCTTCAATGCAACACAAGTTGACTGGATACAATGCATAAACGTGGGCCTAAATGTGACGTCCGACAGGAACTTCACGACCACAGACAAAACCAACAAGCACTCAACAGCTGAACTTCAGGGATCATCGAGGCCTGAACACAACTACACACACACAACACTGACTTACATTCACATTACAGGCCCTTATGAGGGAATCTCACCAAACCTGTGAAGAAAATCTCGTGTTTTACCTCAAAATCCAAAGAAAAAAGAAAAAGAAAAGGTATTGGGCTTAAAGGCCGTTCACACCAAGAATGATATACGACTATAACGATTACTTTATTGGCGATATCGTTCTGTTTATTATAAGCGCACTGCCGTTTTGTCGTCTGTTGCTTTAAATGCTCCGGCTCTTTAAAGCAGGATGGATTCTGATTGGCTGTCTGTTGTGTATTTTTATCAAAAAGTTATGAAACTGAATCTGATGATATTGTTTCTCTGTGCAGTTATCGTTATAGTTGTGGTGTGAGCTCTGCTATTCTTCTATATTTAGAACGATTTAAGGAATTTCATCGTTATCATCCTTGGTGTGAATGGGCCTTAAATAGTCTTATTTTATCCTCTTGACTATGAGGTGAAATATGAGATTTTTATTTGACTGGTCACATAAGCGAAACTCAGTCTGAGCACCTGTCGTTTTGCGAACACATTTATCTGCGTTTGATCAGCTTACGCACAATCTGAAGGTGAAAGGCTTGTTTCCGCCATAGAATAAAAAAAGAAAGTTGGTTGCGACTTTTTATCTCACAATTCTGACTTTTTTTTCTCACAATTGCGAGTTTCAGAATTGCGTGACAAAGTCGCAATTGCGTGTTATAAAGTCAGACTTGCGAGATTTAAACTCGCAATTGCAAGAAAAAGTATGAGTTTATTTCTCGCAATGCAACTTTATATCACGCAATTCTGACCTGAAATCTCGCAATTCTGACTTTTTTTCTCACAATTGCGAGTTTCAGAATTGCGTGACAAAGTCGCAATTGCGTGTTATAAAGTCAGACTTGCAAGATATAAACTCGCGATTGCAAAAAAAAGTCAGTTTATTTCTCGCAATGCAACTTTGTCACGCAATTCTGACTTTATATCTCGCAATTCTGACTTTATATCTCGCAATTCTGACTTTTTTTCTCACAATTGCGAGTTTCAGAATTGCGTGACAAGTCGCAATTGCGTGTTTTAAAGTCAGACTTGCGAGATATAAACTCGCAATTACAAGAAAAAGTCCGTTTATTTCTCGCAATGCAACTTTATATCACGCAATTCTGACCTGAAATCTCGCAATTCTGACTTTTTTTCTCACAATTGCGAGTTTCAGAATTGCGTGACATAAAGTCGCAATTGCGTGTTATAAAGTCAGACTTGCGAGATATAAACTCGCGATTGCAAGAAAAAGTCAGTTTATTTCTTGCAATGCAACTTTAAATCATCGCAATTCTGACATTATCGCAATTAAAAAAAAAAGTTTTATTCTGTGGCGAAAACAATCTTCCATAGAAACCACTTTGATGTCAAGACCAGAGAAAAACCTGATTGTTTCAAAATAAAAGCGTGGCCTCACAAGTGTCTGTGCATATGAACGTATAAATCATTTATAGGAACAATTTGGACATTACCATACATTCACATTTACAATGAATCCAGATAAATGAGGCCTCAGATTTGGTCCCCATCCATCTGGTAGTGTGAACACAGCCGTTTATAAGAGCCCTTATACAATCCAACTCTTTTTTAAGCTCTCTGTTTTACATTGAACACAGTACGTTCACAAAGAACATATTAACATCTTGTAAAAAGTTCATCAGGAGTATCTGCATGTGTGAAAAGTGCATTCAGATACTTCTGCACAAACTTCTACAAGATATCAAAACACAATACTCAAGCATAAAACCGTCTCACGAGTTGTTGTGCATGAGCAGAAGGCAATCATGTGGGCTGACCTGATCTATAAATACAGTCAGAAACACGTCATACACCGGCGACGCGTCTAGAAATCCTGTTTACCATAGAAATCCATTCATTTCTGCAGGGAAAAAATAAGAGAAGAATACAGTACAATTTGGCTATTTTTTTAAAGGAAAGCTTGTTGATTTTTGCACTTTAAATAAAGCAAAAAAAATAAAAAAATAAACCAGATCAGTTAAAGGAATTAAAGAAACTTAAAGACAATACTTACTTACACACTATTATAATATTTTGAATTCGTTTTTATGTTCAGTTTTCATTTTGGTTTAAGTTTCAGTAATTCTGATATGTGCTTTTGTCCTTTTTATTATATTTGCTTTAAATATTTCCATATAGCTCATTTTTATTTCAGTTTTAGTAATTTTGCCACTTAGTCCAATTATATTTCACATAATTCTATTTTATTTTTATGTCAATTAACGTTAACGATTTGTTACAGTTTTCATTTTAGTTAACAATAACATCACTGAAGACAAGTGCTGTGAATACAAGCAATTCAATAACTAGATTATATGGAATTACAGCTTTCTGTTTCTGTTTTATTGTGAAATTAGGTATTTCAATTTTCATATTTCATATTTACTTATAAACATATGCAAAGCCTACTGCTGTATGTGTTCAGAAGTGATCCTGTTTATGAACTGCTTGCATTCATTGCTTGGCTTCTTTCAGCTTATTTATTTTTCGGGCAAAAAATAAATAAAATTAAGTACAAAAAACACAAATGTTTTAGTTTTTCCCACAGAAATGAATGGGCAACTATGGAAAAAAAATATTTTTTCCCCCCTACCCAACTGTATCTATGGTGTTTCACGAGTGCAGCGTCATCTGTTGTCCATCTTTATGAAGCTGCAGCCTCTCTTTCTCCACCTGGAGGCGCTCTTTCTCAATCTGCAGTCTGCCCGACTCAAACTTGAAGAACTGCAGTCTCTCTTTCTCCAGCAGGAGGCGCTCTTTCTCTAACTTCAGCCTCTCCGCCTCCAAATCCACTACCATTGGCCAAGCCAGCTTCCTGTCCTTCTCTCCGTCCAATGAGGATGACGAGGGGGCGGAGGATGACGTTGTGGGGGTGACTACAGAGGTCGATGGGGCGGGGCTTTGCTGGAGAGGCGTGTTTTGTCCAATCGCCAATCGCAATCGTTCTCTCTCCACCTGCAGACGTTCCTTCTCCAGTTGCAACCTCTCCCTCTCCACCTCGCCCTGCCGCAACCTCTCCTTCTCCACCAGGAGGCGCTCTTTCTCCACCTGCAGTCGTTCGGACTCCACCTGCAAGCGGTGTTTCTCCAGGTCCAGTCTCTGCCTCTCCAGCGCCACCAGTATACTTGTGTTCTCCCCTCCGGACAGGCCCAATCCAGCTACGCCCATCCCGCTTATGCCGCCAACTCCGAGGCCCAGGTCCCGGCCTGCAGTCGCGGGCTTTGTGGAGCTCAGCACGCCGAATTCATCGATGTGAGCGAAAACCTCAGGAACTCGCCCCTCACGGTCCATATCAGGGAGGATGGAGGGAAAACAGTCTTCGTCGTCGTCCTCACCCTCCCCACCTTCTCCAACCTCCGCTTCCAACTAAGGAGATGGAAAATTACAAACAGAAACTAAGTCAGCAGTAATTACAAGGGGATTTTAGAGAAACAAAAAGTTTAAAGGGTAACTTTTAGCCAGTTGGTATTTTAATTTAAACTCCACCTGTCGTCAATAATTGTATTCTTTAAAACTCACCTTTGATCACCAAAATTACATTTGTAAAAGCTCTTTTCTTGAAAAAATGCCTTAATGCCTTAAAATATCTTGAATGTAACTCGACACCCTTGCCTCATTTAGTATGCGTGGTTCTATGAATATGCAAATGAGCCCCGCCTCCACTCACTCTCTCAGCTCAGAGATCCACTGGTTGACGATCACACGTTGATCTGATTGGTTACAAGGTAGTTTGTGACGTCAGAAACACCAGCGATTTCAAAGCGTGTTTTTGAGACTGTCTTTGGTTCACTGCAGTTTTAAGGAGAAAACACTCAGCAATGGTGTCGACTTATGAACTTACACATGGTTTGTCTTAAAGCATATTAAAAACACCACATAGACACATAAACAACATTAAAAGCTGGATTTTCACCACAGGGGGACTTTAAAGCGATGCTACGTAACTTCTGGCCTAAAGCATAAAATTACAAGTTACTTTCAGACGATTGTTTTAGTAATTACATGAGAACGTAATTACGGTGAAGCTACAACTTGGCAAGGCTATATAGGCAAACTGAACAAAGTAATCACTGGTTTTGAGATTGTGTACATTGTTTTGAGAACCTAGTCATATGTGATGTTAGGCAAACTATGTTGATTCATGGTTTATTACGGGTGTTGTCACTTTCCCTTCTGACATTCTTTCCCTCATTTAGGGAAATGCCATGATGAACACACACAGACAAATGACGAAAATATGCAGTTTCCCTGGAAATCCGTACCGACAACTCTAAAATATGATTGATTATTATTAGAGCTGCACGATTAATCGTTAAAAGATCACAATATCAATTCAAACACCCACACAATATTATTCCTAAATGACAACAATTCGTCTGTCTATTAAACATTTAACGAGTACGATCACAGTGAACATTCAAATCGTGTGTTTGCACTGCTGCTGATCCATAGAAAGCTGTTGTTCACACACAGTCTCATTATTTCTGTCTTAAATAATACAAATTTATCTCAGAAGTAATGGGATTAAAGTTTATAGTTCGGATAAAAACACTGATGTCTATGGTAGCAAACAAAATGAAGCAAATCACTTTTTTAAAGTAACATGCCGCTTCACATAACGATTGTATTAGTTACATCGTTACACCAGTAGGTGGCGACAAGTAACTGTTAAAAAATGTATGTCATTGAATCGTTCATTCAAAAGAATCGTTCAAAAATGTTGATTCATTCAGTAATGAAACAAGTGAAGTATTTGAGTGAGTCACTGAATCATTAATTCAAAAGAATCGTTCAAAAATGTTGATTCATTCAGTAATGAAACAAGTGAAGTATTTATGAGTGAGTCATTGAATCATTCATTCAAAAGAATCATTCATTCAAAAGAATCGTTTAAAAATGTTGATTCATCCAGTAATGAAACAAGTGAAGTATTTATGAGTGAGTCACTGAATCATTCATTCAAAAGAATCGTTCAAAAATGTTGATTCGTTCAGTAATGAAACAAGTGAAGTATTTAAGAGTGAGTCATTGAATCATTCATTCAAAAGAATCGTTCAAAAATGTTGATTCATTCAGTAATGAAACAAGTGAAGTATTTAAGAGTGAGTCATTGAATCATTCATTCAAAAGAATCGTTCAAAAATGTTGATTCATTCAGTAATGAAACAAGTGAAGTATTTATGAGTGAGTCATTGACTCATTCATTCAAAAGAATCGTTTAAAAATGTTGATTCAAATGAATGAAATACTTTTAAATAGACTGCAGCAATTAACATTGTGTCTGAACATCTAGTAAATCACATGTTATTTGGTTTAGTTGTCTGTTCAGAATCGCAATCTCTATTCTAAAAAAATCATGATTCTCAATTTATACAGAATCGTGCAGCTCTAATTATTATAGGTTTACCATAGTGGTTTAGGGGAAGGCATAGACGGTTTGGAAGATTGTTTTATGATGTATTCACTCATCATGTAAATTCTGAGCAGAAAAAGTTGTATAGCTTTAAGTGGTATTTTCAGGGCATTTTAGCAAAGATAAATATCATGTCAAAATACAATAAGGTTGTCAATAATGCCAGAAAATCCCAGGCCTAATCCTCGGACGATGGCGGTCAAAAGCCTCATTCTCTCAGTGAGATCTGAGAAGTCTCTTCTGCTCACTTTGATTAAAAAAATACAATAAAAACAGTAAAATATTATTACAATGCAAAATAGCAGTTTTCTATGTGAATATATAGTGAAGTGTCATTTATTCCTGTGATCAAAGCTGAGTTTTCAGCATCATTACTCCAGTCTTCAGTGTCACATGATCCTTCAGAAATCAGTCTAATATGATGATTTGATGCTCAAGAAACATTTATGATTATTATCAATATTGAAAACAGTTTTTGTGGAAACTGTGATGCATTTTATTTCAGGATTCCTTGATGAAAAGAAAGTTCAAAAGAACAGAATTTATTTGAAATAGAATCTTTTGTTAAGTTTTAAATGTCTTTACAGTCAATTTTGATCAAATGAATGCCTCCTTGCTAAATAAAAATATTAATTCCTTAAAAAATAAATAAAATAAATCCTAACCCCAAACATTTGAACGGTAGTTTACCAAATGATGACTTTTGACCCCATGGTGTGAGGATCACTTGAACCAAAGTAGAAGAAAATCAGTCACACTTTACTTTACAGTGTCCTTGTTGCACATGTACTAAGTACCATAGTATTAACAGTAAATTATGCATAATTACATGCAACTAACCCTCAACCAAACCCTAATCCTATAGTAAGTACATGTAGTTGCTTAATATTACTTAGTACTTAAATATATAATTACACTGTAACAATGACACCTTAAAATGAAGTTTAACCGGAAATTCTGCTAAAAGCTGTGGGACGAATTAAAAAAAGCATGGATCTGTTCCCAGTACATACTCTGTAGCTGCTGGCCTCGTCGTCCTCCATTTTGACCCCAGGCGTGTGTGTGCTGGGCTCCCCGAGGTCCGTCAGGTCCTGCCAGTCGCACGACGAGTCTTTGGAAAACCCGCTGAGGTCCAGCGACTGGTCACCGCCACCCAAAGACGCTTCATTATCGGGAGACGAAGATTCAAACTCCTGCTTCAATCCAGACGCCAGCTCGGCCTGAAGCTGTTTTCGCTTCATGAGGGCTCGCCAGTCCAGGTATCGCCGCTTGACCTCGGCCGCCGTCCTCAGCTCACCCTCTCCTAGCGCGTTCACGCTGTCCGCGACCTCTTCCCACGCACGCCGCTTCAGCTCGTTGATGGCCATGTTCTGCTGCCGGGAGAACAGGATCTCACGCCGCTTGTGGATCTCGCGGATGAGAGTCTGAGTTTCCTTCACGCTGTAGTTGCTCTTCCTCTTCCTCTTCAGGTGCTTCATCTGGAGGAAGTCCATGCTGCGGGTGATTGGCTACTGAGGAATGATTGGAGACTGAAAGGTTTCTGTCAAGTTCATGATGACCCACATCTAGTGCAGGCGTCTCTAACACAGGTCTCCTACAACACACAAGACACACGCTTTTAGTTACATGCAATATTGGTAACGTCTGAAAGAATCAGACAGAACTGGACAATCATTCATGTGCACAAAAAACAAAGAGAAATGAAACCAGAACGCTTCGAGTGTGCAGATTTATACTATACCGTATTTATACTGTACTATAAACATTTGGGGTCAGTGAAAAAAGTCTCTTCTGCTCACTAAGGCTGCACTTATTTGATTAAAAAATACAATAAACACAGTAAAAATTGTGAAATATTATTACAATGCAAAATAACAGTTTTCTATGTGAATATATAGTGAAGTGTAAGTTATTCCTGTGATCAAATTACATTATTACTCCAGTCTTCAGTGTCACATGATCCTTCAGAAATCAGTATAATATGATGATTTGATGATCAAGAAACACTTATGATTATTATCAGTGTTGAAAACAGTTGTGCTGCTTCATATTTTTGTGGATTTTTTTTTTTTTTTTTTTTTGGGATGAATAAAAAAGTTTTAAATGTGATCAATTTAATGCGTTGCCGAATAAAATTATTCTTTCATTTAAAATCTGACCACAAACTTTTGAACAGTAGTGTACAGTATATCCTTTACAAGTAAAGTTTGATAAAGTATGATATTACAATGTAACAACACTAACAAAAAAATTGGTTACACTTTATGTGAAGGTGTCTTTGTTACACTGTAATTTACATTTAAATACGGAGTAATATTAATGAACAACATGTACTCACTATAGGGTTAGGGTAGGATTAGGGTTTGGTTGAGGGTTAGTTGCATGTAATTTAGTGTTATTACTACGGTAAGTACATTATGCAACAAGGACACTGTCAAATAAAGTGTTACCAAAATCGGTTACACTTTATTTTAAGGTGTCTTTGTTACTCTGTACTTTACATTTAAGTACTGAGTAATATTAAGTAACTACATGAACTTACTGTAAGGTTATGATTAGGGTTTTGTTTTGGGTTAGTTGCATGTAATTATTTATAATTTACAATTATTACTATAGTAGCTGCATGTAACGTGCAACAATGACACTGTAAAAATAAAGTGTTACAAAAACCAAAACGAAAACACCATGGTGCTATAAGGTTTTTTCCCACATATATCAGTGTATTACCATTGTATTATTATAAGCTACTAGGATTATCATGTAAATAACATGATAATTAAATATGGTAGCCATGCAGTACCTTGATACTACCATCCGATACCACAGTACAACCATAGTAAATAACTAGTAACTATGGTGTTTTTTGGTGTGTATCCATATAATGTATGATTAGCAGTATAGCATCATGCTAATAAAACATAATTTATGTAAAAAACATATACATATCAGTACGGCGGTTGTTTTTGCAGTTCAATTACTAACATGTCGCCAGAAAGGGCTTCTATAGGCACCTATACTATGATGTTTTGCACGTATGGCTCTTTGCATAAAATAAACGCCATAATACACACCACACAATACAGTGAGGGTTATTTGATTATTTATTCAAACACTCACCGGTGAAGAAAAGCATCATCCACTCCGTCCACACACACGCGTCTCGCTCCGCCTCCACAACGTTGCCGAACTGAGCCGAACACTTCCGACAACGCGCGAATCCTCTGCGCCATTGGCCAACGAGCGTCACCGCCTCTTTCCGTCAGCCAATCAAGGGAGGCGCTCACTGTTTAGCCCCGCCCATAGAATCCTCTTCCGGAATCCTGTGTGTGTGTGTTTTGGAACACATGTTCAGGGGAACCAGAGCCAGCCAGACAAATGATGCATATTGCAGAAAAGACTATATAATTATAATAGGTATTATTAATTAATATTAATGGCAATAGCAATTATTCACCGATGGTGTGAGGACCCTATTGGAATTGCTCCGTTTATAATAATGTGTATTTCTATTAGTATAGGACTATAGGACATTGACAGTCGTTGATGGACGGGGTCCGGTGGGCGTTCCGGTGCGGTTCGTGGGTACCGACCCGTTCCGAGTGGACACTGGCGGCCCGTTGCATCCAACCCGAGGAGAAGGAACGGATCGGGCAGTTCGTGTTCGCCAAAGATGCGAAATCTGCCATGGTGTGTGTGTGTGTGTGTGTGTGTGTACAACTGACTGATGCATGAGTAGACTTTTACAATTAACATCAGTGCTATAATAATAAATGTTGTAATGATAAACAATCATTATAATAATACATAATCAATGTTATAGTTTTATTTTGCCCTTTTATGTGTGGATATTACTTTTCACTTGCACTGTTGTTATTTTATGTTATTTACATTGCAGTTTCGCGTAGCACAAAAGTTCAGTTTTTGTCAAATAAGGTTACTACAATTGAAATGATAGATAGCTGGATTATAGATAGAGCGATATAATGATAGATAGATAGAGTGATAGAATGATAGATAGAGTGATAGAGCCATTGAATGAAAGAAAGATAGATAGATAGAATGAAAGAACGGTAGATAGATAGATCGAATGATAGATAGAATGATAGATAGAAGTAAGAGCGATTGAATGAAAGAAAGATAGATAGATAGATAGATAGATAGAGTGATAGATAGACAAACAGACAGACAGACAGATACATAGATAGAATGATAGATAGAGTAATAGAGCAATAGAATGAAAGAATGATAGATAGATAGAATGAAAGAACGGTAGATAGATAGATCGAATGATAGATAGAATGATAGATAGAAGTAAGAGCGATTGAATGAAAGAAAGATAGATAGATAGAGTGATAGATAGAGTAATAGAGCGAAAGAATGATAGATAGATAGATTGATTGATAGATAGATAGAACAATAGAATGAAAGAACGGTAGATAGAACGATAGATAGATAGAATGATAGATAGTTATAGAGCGATTGAATGAAAGAAAGATAGATAGATAGATAGATAGATAGATAGACATAGATATACAGATATATAGATAGAATGATATATAGAGTAATAGAGCGATAGACTGAAAGAAAGATAGATAGATAGAACAATAGATAGATAGAGTGATAGAGCGATAGAATGAAAGAATGATAGATAGATGGATAGAACGATAGATAGAGTAATAGAGCAATTGAATGAAAGAAAGATAGATAGATAGTGATAGATAGATAGATATCTAGATAGATAGAGATTGATAGATTGATAGATAGACAGATATATAGATAGATAGATAGAATGATAGAGTAATAGAGCGATAGAATGAAAGAAATATAGATAGATAGATAGATAGATAGCTGGATAGATAGATAGAGTAATAGAGCGATAGAATGAAAGATAGATAGATAGATAGATAGATAGATAGATAGATAGATAGCTGGATAGATAGATAGATAGATAGAGTAATAGAGCGATAGAATGAAAGATAGAGTGATAGATAGATAGATAGATAGATAGATAGAGCGATAGAATGAAAGATAGATAGATAGATAGATAGATAGATAGATAGATAGATAGAGTAATAGAGCGATATAATGAAAGATAGAGTGATAGATAGACAGATAGATAGATAGATAGATAGATAGATAGATAGATAGATAGATAGATAGATAGATAGATAGATAGATAAAGTAATAGAGCGATAGAATGAAAGATAGATAGATAGATAGAGTAATAGAGCGATAGAATGAAAGATAGAGTGATAGATAGATAGATAGATAGATAGATAGACAGATAGATAGATAGATAGATAGATAGATATATAGATAGAGTAATAGAGCGATAGAATGAAAGATAGATAGATAGATAGATAAAGTAATAGAGCGATAGAATGAAAGATAGATAGATAGATAGATAGATTTACATGTTATTTACCCATCTGTGATTTTAGATATTTGTAGATATTTTATAACTTTTGCATTGATTTTCATTAATTCGTGTGTGTGTGTGTGTGTGTGTGTGTGTGTGTGTGTGTGTGTGTGTGTGTGTGTGTGTGTGTGTGTGTTTCTTACACCAGGCCGGTCGTCTGTTGATCAGAAAGCTGGTTTGTGAGAAGATGGGTTTAGCCTGGGACGGGTTTCTCCTGGACAGAACCGCGCGGGGGAAACCGTACCTGTCCCGGCCCTCGTCCTCCCTCTGGAGCTTCAACGTGTCCCATCAGGGAGACTACGCTGTGCTGGGAGCAGAACCGGGACGCCAGGTGGGCATCGACCTGATGAAGACCAGCAGACCAGGTCAACTCTCACGCTCTATTCAGCAGATCACATCCAATTCAGTTCAATTCACATTTAATTCTACAGCACTTTTCACAACACACATCATTTCACACCAGCTTTACAGAAAGAGCACGAGTCCACATTACAGTTTAGAGTCTGTTATCAGAGGAAACTGTCTAAATGTTTCAGACATGTACATGTACAAAATCACAGTTAGCGAGAAAGCTATTAATTTAAACAATGTAATGCAGAAACAATGAGCTCACTGAAGTAATGAACACTTGTTTGTTAACGAATGATTACTACATTTAGAAAAATGTAGCATTGGTGCGTGTTGACTCAGCGTTTCATCAGGAATACACAGGCAACATTTCACAGTGATGTCCAGCTGACTCCACATCTGGCCTGTACCATGAAGCCGGTTTAGCTGGATAGCCAGATATGTTTCAGCTTAGCTTGCGCCAACCCTGGGTTTTAGGCACCATGAAAGTGGCTTGTCTTTTAGCAGTAGTTACTCACACTCCACGGCTAACCTGGTCCGGGACAGCTGATGTTCCAGGTAAGAGATCTCAAACCGATCTTGGACCAATCGGCTGTGAGCAAAGTGTCACATGTGTGATGCGATAAAGTCACTCCACCTGTTCCTACTCCAAATTAAAGGTCACTACATAGCAAATGATTTTTAAAGACAAAATCGTCTGGCTTTTAGTAACGCTTATTTAGAATAAAAAATTCGTATGATTATTTATGTAATTATTAATCGATCACACACATACAATTTTAGTTTATCGATTATTATCACGCACAGTTTAAATATATAAAGGTAATATAAATACGCTTTAGAATCAATAGATAAAGCTATAAAATGACTACATGTGAGCTTATCAACTGTACAAACTAACTTCACAACTTTCACTTGCACTTTTTCTTGTAGTTGTTGTGTTTCACAGACAGCTGTTTTCTTCTTGCTGTGTAAATTAGTTTAAATTCTTAATATTTTTCAATCTCGTACTATCCTGCAGAAGAGAGAAGTGAATCGCGCCGCTTCTCTCGCGAGAAATGAATCGCAGTGTCGCTCTTTCTCAGCGTGTGATTGGCTGTTCGCTGCTGATGTCACACCTAAACTCAGGATCAAAGCCTGAGTTGACAGAGACAGTTGATGATCATGGTACCAACAAAGCCTGGTTGGATTGGTTTGGTTTTGTCAAGTTTATTTATATAACACATTTCATACACTATGGCGATTCAAAGTGCTTTTCATAGAAATAAATAAAAATAATCACAAAATAAAAGCAAGGAAAATTAAAAGTCAACTCGAAACTAATCCTGTAATCCTGAGTTTGTTCAACTACCATCACGGTACAGGCCCCTTATCCTGTACCAACCAATCCAACACAAGAGACACTGCAGTTCCACCGGCGGCCACCAGGTGTCGCTCTCTACCTGTGCTGGAGTGAGGCTGTGAGAGGAGCAAGCTTTACCTCATTCCTGGCTCTACTGTAGAATATGAATCTGCATTAGCTCTTAGACAATCATGTTTCCAAGCAGAACATGATTATTGAAGTTGCTCTTTTGAAATAATAAGTTTGATCTGATTATTAAACCACTGATTTGTCTCGATCTGTTGACGCAATACAAATGTTTAATGTGAGAAACTATAACATCCTTAACTCAAAACTCCCTCCACATTTATGAACTATATCGCAAACATAACTCAATTATGACATCACGGCTATGAGCTCATTAGCATATGATCACGCACATTTTCACATCAACAGTCAGTCAATCATTACAGAGCTGGATTATTCATAAAGCTGGTAAAACCAGAGCGGCTGCTGTCGGTCTTATGATTTCTAATAAAATCTCTGACGTAGAGCTCAGAGGTGAACAGTTGTAGCTTTAAGGTGTGTTACGTGTGTGTTGATCAGGCAGTGGCTCCACGCAGGAGTTTTTCCGCATCATGAATCGCCAGTTCACGGATCTGGAGTGGAAGAACATCCGGACGGCCGGCTCCGACTGGGACCAACTGGACATGTTTTATAGGCACTGGGTAACTATAGCAACTGCTGCTTCCTGCACCATCATCATCATCATCACCTCCAGGCAACGAGACCCCACCCCCTCACACACACACACACACACACACACACACACACACACACACACATCTATGAGCATATCACAGCGCGAGAGAAATTGTACTGGATGAAACTGTTCCAATTCTGATCACTGTTTCCATGGCAATGTGATCTCATCACTTCAGCATGACTCAGTTGTGCCAGTCTGTGGTCATTTGAGGACTCTTACACACACACACACACACACACACACACACACACACACACACACACATATATACTCATACTCACACCCACACACATATACTCATACTCACACACACACATATACTCATACTCACACACATATACTCATACTCACACCCACACACACACACACACACACACACATATACTCACACCCACACCCACACACACACACATATACTCACACCCACACACACGTACTCACACCCACACACACACACAAACACATATACTCACACTCATACACACACACACACATATATACTCATACTCACACCCACACATATATACTCATACTCACACCCACACACACATATACTCTCAGACACACATATACTCTCAGACAAACACACATATACTCACACACGCACACACACATACTCTCACACACATACACACACACACACACACACACATACTCACACCCACACACACATATATACTCATACTCACACCCACACACACACATACACACACACACACACACACATATACTCTCACACAAACACACACACACTCTCACACACATACTCATATTCACACCCACACACATATACTCATACTCACACACACACACACACACACACTCATACTCACACATATACTCATACTCACACCCACACACATATACTCATACTCACACACATATACTCTCACACAAACACACACACAGTCCCACACACACACACTCACCCACACACACAGACACACTCACTCACACACACACACACACACTTACTGGTATCAATTTAATGTGTTGAGGTGAGAATGTGGTCAGGAAATATATATTTACTGTATACACACAATTTACTGTTTTTCCTTGCGTTTCCTTCCTGATCCCCTGTGATTGGTCGGTTTCTCTGGCGTCGAGGCGCTGAAGGAGAGCTTCATCAAAGCCATTGGCACAGGACTGGGCTTCGACCTGCAGAGGGTGGAGTTTCACGTCTCGCCCAATCAGATGCGAGAGGGGCAAGTGTACCGGCAGACACGAATGTTCCTGGATAACGAGGAGGAGGACTGGATATTTGAGGTGTTTGTTCAAGAGTTTCATTCCTATTATGCCCTTTCAAGAAGTCTTGATTTTGTTTTTGGGGTGTACGAGAATATGCTTAATAGTTTAAAAAACACATTATTTTTCACATATTTTACATTATCACTAGCCTGGTTCTACCAGACTCTCGTACATTTCATTTGTACAGAGAGTCTGGCCTCTCTCCATTGACAAGCGTTAACTTCCTTGAAGGCGGGAACTCTGATGAAGTTTAAAACTATTGGATCTGCCCAGAGTCACTCTGGATCTGCCATAACCAATCGCTAACCTTTGGTCGTGACGTAACCCTACAACTCAAACTAGCGCACGACCTCAGTGTCATCGTTCTCAGCCACTCCCTCTGTTCGCTGATTGGACTGGTTAAAAATGATCGGAGAAAACCAAAGAATACACCACAATCCCAGACAGAGTACTGAAGGGAAATCAAACTGAGCGGAAGTACGCAGGAGGCCACATCATCACAGCTCCTCTCTCCCCAGTCTAGTTGAACGCATGCTTTTCAAACGCCCCTCCTTCTGAAAATGAAATGTTGTGTTGTGATTGGCTGCGCTCAGCGCGTGTTCAGGAAATGTCCCGCCCCTTCATTACCGCGAGCTCTACTTTAGCATAAATATTAACAATGGTGTCAATTTTAAACCAGTTCAAGCCTGATTCAGACTTAACAATGTTAACAAACAAGAGGATCGTCCAGAACGGATTTAATTTAATGTTCCTGAGAGGCGGCGAACAGTCTTACAAAAGCCCCAGCAAACACTACATCACTAAATCCAGAAGAACTGCGGGAACTCCTGCAAAGCTCCCTGAAAAACTATGCGCAAGTGTACCTGGACAAAAGCCGTTTTAAACGCAAAGGGTCGTTACACCATATATTGATTTGAATTAGTTAATAGAAGTTAAATCATAAATAAATTCAATTTGTGATTTTATTTTTGAAAGCATTCTCACTTTACAGCATTTTAACACGAGTGCCAGTGCTTTTCACAGTACTGTAGCTTTGCAGGAAGGTTTCTTCAAGCGTCTCGGAGACGTTCCCGCAGTTCTTCTGGATTTAGTCTGTCTCAGTTTCTTCATGTAATCACAGACGGACTCGATGATGGTGAGATCAGATCATACCGGCTGTTGTCAGACTCCTCGTGCATACACAAATCTCACTGGATTATTACAATTAATGGCAAAAAGAATGTTTGGAAATGTAAACTGATATTTCCTACTGACACACTACAGCAAAAGATATAAATAACTGACTTAAAACGGGGGGGCTAACATGCCTGAGACTTTTGCATAGTACTGTATATCAAAATATATAATACAGTAAAATCAGTAATTTTCTGAAATAGTTTTACAATTTAAAAAACAGTTCTATGTGTGAATATATAGTAAAATGTTATTCTTGTGATTAAATCAGAATTTCCAGCATCATTACTCCAGTCTTCAGTGTCACATGATCCTTCAGAAATCACTATAATATGATGATCAATAAACATTTATGATTATTATCAGTGTTGAAAACAGTTGCTTTATATTTCTGTGGAAGGATTTTTTGATGAATAGAATGTTCAAAAGAACGGCATTTGTTTGAAATAGAATCTTTTGTGACATTTTATTTTGGATTCAACGTGGACCAGATATGGGCCGGATCTGGGCCAACACTATGTTGCAGTCTGGGTTTAAACATATAAACACAAACACACATATATATATATATATATATATATATATATAAAGTATATATACTGTACAGTATATATCTTGCCTAGGCCTATATGTAATACAATTTAATGGTTGGAAGTTAAAAGTTAAAAAGTTAAAAAAGCGTAAAAACTCGTCCTGTTTTTCAGGAGAGTTTATTGGACAAAGATCATCACGTCGCTGTGGCGCTGGGAAAACCAGACATCAACGCGTCTAAAGTGAGTTTACAGATATTACACAACTGTAGAGGTCAGCGCAGCTCGTGACGTCATACTTCTTTGTTTTATAGGAGGATGGTGGAAGTGTGTGTGAAGCTCCGCCCCTTTTGTTCACACACTTGAGTTTCAGTGATCTGGTGTCTGGAGCCACGCCCCTAACCGAGGAAGACCCCGCCCACTGGGAGAGATTTCACCGCAAAAAGGAAGCGCCTTCAAGGCAAAGTGAACAGCAGTGACCCTTGAATGCAAATATATGTAAATAAAGTATATGTTTATATATTCCCTGTTCTTTCAGGGTCGTTTCTGTTCTGTAAGGGCTTTTGAACACTTTAACTTTATTACTTAAGCCAACTTATGACTTTGTTTTCATATTTTAACCATCTTTTGAAATGTCAATGTCAAACTGATTTGTTTAGGGAGACGCAAACCAAATACTGAAGCACATCTATTGATAATACTTGCTGCTGTTTTCCCTCCAAAATGATGTCATTTCCTGGAGGATGATGTCATGAAGGAACTGTTAATGGGATGAAACTTTACTTATCCAGTATATGACACATCTGATGGGAACATGAAAACGCACTGCATAATATAAATGAACCATTTATGTAAGAGATGAGTTTATTTTCCCAACCTACACCTCCAAATGTCTCTCTCTTTCTCTCTCGTTCCCTCCATCTGCCACGTCTATTTTTACCCGCAGACATTCAGCAGGCCATTAGGACTGTGCGTTTGGAGGGTCCTGCTTTTAACAAATCGGACACAGGTATGCATTTCCGCTCCTGTTTTTGCTCGCGTGTTGTTAACTGCAGGACTGCGTTTCATTTGTCCGGTAAAGCCCCGCCCCTCGCGCTTGATTGACAGGAGCTTCAGCCACTCAGAGCACGAGCTACTGAGCCTGTCCAAACACACGCAGGAGAGTTTAAAACAGCGAAGTCAATTACAGCCGAAGCAGAACGGTCAAGGATGAACTAATGGAAAACGCAGATGGGATCTTTTTTAGATTAAACTTTACGCTGATGTAATTACATTTTCTCCAAAGGAGGAAAGATATGGAAATTGGAAATTTGAACATAAATGAGATTCTATAATGCCATTTAAGGCAATGCTTCACAATACGATTTATACTTGTCAACATTAGTTAAGTACGTTTAACAAAGATGAATAAACGCTGTAGAATTCTAAATTTTTACATTCAAAAGCTCAATGCACTGTGAACTAACATGAACAAAAAATGAACAATTTGTATTTTTATTAACTACCATTAACAAAAGTTAACAAACGTGGAAATATATTGCTCATAGTTAGGTTATGGTTACTAGTGAATTAACTAAAGTTTATGAACGAGATCTAATTGTAAATTGAATAATGCAATCTAATTAAAGTCTGCTGCACATAATTAGCAATTTTCTTGAAGATGTCCATAAACCAGACAGAATTTTTTTTTAACATGATACGATATCGTATAAATAAATTCTCAATTTTGTTTTTGATTGTTTATGCTGTGTAATGTATATATTTATATATACTTATTGAGAGATTGTATATAATATATAATAAATAATTTATAAATGATATGTAATAATACATAACATATATATATATATATATATACAGTGTTTACACACACATATATATACTATATATGTATATATATATATAGACTCAGTATATATATATATATATATATATATATATATATATATAATAAAAACTAAGAGATATATATAAGACAAGGAATATTATGCTGATTTTACCACAGTTGCCTGTGTTTTATTGGCTTGACATGAAGCATATTGGTGATGTTTAATGTTCAATATATTATTACATTAATGAATAGTATTTTTAATTAATAGTAGCCTAGGTGTTCTGAGGTGTTGCTAGATCGTAATGTAGTTTGACTTTAAGCTAAATACAGTGCATGCAGATTGGCTGTTTTACAACTACAAACATTGCTCATCCAATATGCAATAAGTAGGCCTATATGTTTAATAGTCAAATATAGCATAAGACAGTCCAATACGATGCTGAAACATGCATGTGTGTGCAGTGGACTTCCTTATTCTCCTGAAATCTATATATCTGACTATATCTATATATGTTCTCCTGAACACATCAGCCAAACGTTTCCTAAATCACTCGCTCATAAAACGGGAGAGCGAGCGAGAGCGGCGATAGAGAGAACAGCTCTTCTACTGGGAGTATTTCTGTTAAAGATTTATCACAGTCTTGAGTAAATCAGCATTGAAGGAGTGAGATGCATTAGTGTGTGTGTGTGTGTGTCTGTTTTCTGTCTGTCTGATGGAAAGTATTTCCAAATGTTAAAGGTTAAAACAACAGTATCAGTGTCCCGTGAGAACGAAACTCTCAGCGGGTTTGTTCTCTTCAGAAGGTCACGAGACAAAGAGCAACTAGAGTCTGTGATTTACTTGCTGGCTCGAACGGTGAACGTGTTCTGAACGAGGCCGGATTTCTGTTTGGTTTCTGTCGTTGTGGACTCAGGTGCTCTGACTTCACACACACACACACACACACACACACACACACACACACACACACACAGCTTAACTGGGTCACTCACTGCCACCTCTTCTCCCGGACTCCTCCTGATTGACTGTGTTAATCACGATCCCTGATTCTCCTGCCGTCGAGTGACGGAGGCCCTGCGGGAGTTCAGACATGCAGAAACACACACACTGAAGAACAGTTACAGCACACACTTCAGCAGAGCAGAGGGAATACAGCACCATTACACAGAATGATCAAATGATAGATGGATGGATAGATGAGTGGATATAGAGATGGATGGATGGATGGATGGATGGATGGATGATGAACGGATGGAGAGATAAAAAGATGGATGGATGGATGGATGGATGGATATAGAGATGGATGGATGGATGGATGGATGAATGGATGGAACGATAGATAGATAGGTAAATAGATATGTAGATAGATAGATAGATAGATAGATAGATAGATAGATAGATAGATGGAACAATGGATGAATAGAATGATATATGGATGGATGGATGGATGGATGGATGGATGGAACGATATATGGATGGATGGATGGGCCTGTAAAGCTGAATTCCAGAGCATAAAATATTGTTTCATCAGTCTGGTGTGTGTGAGCTGATTTTCTCACCCATCCTCCTCTATGACACACTCTCTCCCCCGTCACCATGGTAACCATCCCGCACAGCCAACTTTGCCATGGCAACAAGAACACGTGTGATACAGGCAGTCATCTGAGTTAATCTAATCAACATCACTGTCTGAGCAGAGAGAGCGAGAGAGAGAGAGAATTAGCATCTGGATTATGATGTTTCTGCATGTTTCCGAAACGTCCCATCAGAGACGAATCACACACTTCTGCTCCAGCTGGGCCAAACACTGCAGGTCATGTGACATGATCAGTCAGGTTTACCATCTAAAGATTCATTATTCATCCACGTTTAGCTTATAGTTTCCAACGACTCAATGTGTGGCATTACAAGCTTCTATTCTATTCTAAGATTTGAAAATTTGACAATGTCTGTGTGTGTGTGTGTGTGTGTGTGTGTGTGTGTGTGTGTGTGTGTGTACGTACACTAAAAATTGAGGAATATTTAATCTTTTTTTGTGTAAGTGAGAAGAGTAAATGCACACTCAAATTTAGTCTAGAACTACAATAACCATCATGTTTACACACACACACACACACACACACACAGCGCCTCTGCACTTCTGTCAGTCAATAAATGGGAAAACAAAGTAACTTGCGTTACTTATTTAAAAAAGTAACTCAGATATTTTGTTCTAAAATTTTAAAAGTAAAGCGTTACTTTAGTTACTTGAAAAAGTAATCCAATTACATAACTCAAGTTACTTGTAATGCGTTACACACGACACTGGTAAACATAACATCCCAGACTGAATCATGTTTCATGTCTCTTGATGCTGGTTATTTTTTACCTGTTTGTGAACAGGATCCCTGTTGCCATAGTGACAGTCGAGCCTTTTTGAAGTGTCACAATGAGTGTCTCTTCCCATCAGAGTAAATCCCAAAACATCACAATGTGCAGCGTCACCGTAGCGACGAGGAACGACACCACGGTAACAAAGAATACTGTAGGCTAAAGCAGATTGTCCCACATTTTCACATACTCGAAGAGTGAAAGAAGAGAAAATGAAAAGTTTATTCAGAGAATGAATAACATAAAAAATTTTTGCAGTTAAGTTCTATTTTAAGTCAGCATTGTAATATGGATGGATGGACGGATGGATGGATGGATGGACGGATGGATAGATAGATAGATAGATAGATAGATAGATAGATAGATAGATAGATAGATAGATAGATAGATAGATAGATAGATAGATAGATAGATAGAGCTCAACACTATCACGGCATCATTCAAAGTTTGGGGTCAGTTTTGCATATTTTTGAGAGAAATTAATAGTTTTTTATTCAGTAGGGATGCATTAAATGGATCAAAAGTGACAGTAAAGATATTTATATTACGAAAGATTTTGATTTCAAATAAATATACTTTAAACTATTTTCATCAATTAATAAATTGTTCATTTACAGAATAGTCTATTATGTATGACGGATAGTATGCGAATTGGGACGCTGCATAAAACACACTTCTCAATCTCAAGTAAATGTATCTTGATTTAAGAATTTTTAGATATGTGTGTAGGCTACTGGAAAACAAGACAAAACACTGAGTAAAAAAAAAAAAAAATCTCTTTTTCCAGTGTGCAATGAAATGAGAGTGGATGTGTTAAGGAGTTTTACTGGATCTCCGCTTTGCGCGGCTGGTTTGCGTCAGACAGTTTTAATCTCCCACAGTTTTCCTTTAAAACTCTTCCTTCTTCACACACACACACACACACACACACACAGAGAGAGAGAAAGGTCAGTGTTTTTGACGGTCAGTACAGTAGACGGAGCAGCAGGTCCCTGTCGCACTATCACCTTTTCCTGAGGCGTTGGGCTTTTCCTCACACACACACACACACACACACACACATACACACAGTCACGCTTTCAGAAGACGTGGACACTCCAGAGTCTCCCTCGCCTTTTAGCACCATTCTTCTTCCGAGATAGAAAAAGAGATGGAGAGAGAAATAGGGGCCTCGTAAATGTATGTTCTTTAAGAGCCGATGTGCCTGAGAGCTTGTTATGTGTGTGTGTGTGAGTGTGTGTGTGTGTGCGCGCGCGCGCGCGCGTCTAGGGAATCTATGTCTCATTTTTGACAGGAAGCCTTTAATCCAGTAGCCTAATTCATTTTATTTCCTCCGCCATAACCCTGAGGGAGATCCACCGCTACATTCAACACGTCTCTCATCTTTCTCAGGGATGAAAATAGTTCAGTCAGAATTCGGAGCATCAGGCATGTGAACGTTTGCTGTGTGTACGTGTGTGTGTGTGTGTGTGTTCTGACACTCTGACCGAATGCTTTATTGCTTTAGCTGGATATTTGACTTTCAGTTCATTCCCATGAGAGTTTCAGGATAGAAGCAACATGGGAAAATATGATAGAGCGGGATTTTGTATATAGGCTATTTTTACAGTCACGTATTATCGGTAAACTGTATATAAAAAGTAAACAACCGCGGCAGCTGTTCCACTTTACCGTAAAATATAAAAAGAAAGTGCACACAGTGTCATGCAAACAAATACAAAACACTATCATAATGATGACACTAAAATAATGCAATAAACATTCATTTAACGGCATAAGATGTCGCATAAAACCCCAATGTAGGACATGTTATTGAAATAAGAAAAAGTTATTTCAAAGAAAATATGAGCTCTGGAGAATTCTGGGAATGTCAATTCACATTTTTTCACTGAAAATTAAAAGATGATTTGTTATTTTTTTTCTCCCAAAAACTGTACCTTTAACAGTAGGTTCTATTTTACTGTAAAATTACAAGAAATATCTCAGTAGATCTATTACAGTTTTTTTTCACCGTATAGACTTACCGTTAACCAGTTAACAGGTTTTTACCATGGCATTTTTAGTCTTTTAAGATGGATTATGATCACTTTTACACTTATAATCAACCTGAGGGTTAGTGGTAAGTATTAAACTTTGGTGCATAACTTGCACCACCTAGTGATGAACTACAATACCCTAGCAACCGCATAGCAACGTGCTAAATATCACTCAGAACGCCTTAGAAACATTGTGCACTTTTACACTGACGAACTCGCAAACTCTTCAGAAAATATAAAGCTTTCAGTGGTTGATAAAAGTTTTGTGTTACCGCTGACAGAAGCAGTAACTTGGTGTAGTTTCTCATAAATATAAATGTCAGTATTACACAAACAAGACACATGACGTTCCTCGTTTAATCACCGGCTCAAACACACACACTGCCATGTCTGTAATTATGCGCCTTAATTCGATTGGCTGAATGTGATGATGTCAGAATGAATGAGTAATGAGCTGATTACTGTGGTAATGTTATTATGGGAAGAGGAATACGACATAATTACTTTATTCTATGGCAGAACATGCCACGCTGTTCTAGAACATGGCAGAACATTCTAAACCCCAGACAGAGTTCTGTCAGAAACTACATCATCATCACACACCTATTTACTTATGTTGTTTTCCAATAAAGTTTATTAAAGGGGTGGTTGATTATGATTTCACTTTTCTAACTTTAGTTAGTGTGTAATGTTGCTGTTTGAGCATAAACAACATCTGCAAAGTTACGACGCTCAAAGTTCAGAGCAAAGGGAGATATTTGCTTTTAAAGAAATCACTTTTTAAGGACTACAACAAACGGCTGGTAGAGACTACACCACATTCCTCCCGGGTTAGTGACATCACCAACCCTAGAATTTACATAAACCCCGCCCCCTGAACACGATTTATAGATTATCAAGACATCAATGACTAGAAGATAACTACACATCAGCTACATAAATTCACCAACTAACCATTCAGAAATGTCCTGTTGCTTCTACATGTTGTCACTTCTTCTTGAGTCTCTCATAAAAGACTAAAATATTTTGAGATTTTCAGTGCGTGTGTGTGTGAGGTAAAAGGACACGAGCTCTTGAAGCTCCGCCCCCTGTGCCGGGAGCAGCAGCTCATTTGCATTTAAAGGAACAGACACAAAAACGGTGCGTTTTTGCTCACCCTCAAAAAGTGACAACTTTAACATGCTATATAAAAATATCTGTGGGGTATTTTGAGCTAAAACTTCACACACACACTCTGGGGACATCAGAGACTTATTTTACATCTTGTGAAAATGGCATTATACCCCCCCTTTAAAGTAAATACAACTTTTTGAATCATATGCAATCATATGCATTTTCTGTAAAGCTACTTTGAAACCGATGTGTATTGTGAAAAGCGCTATACAAATATTGAATTGAATAAGAATACATATACATTCTGGCAAATGTAATAGTATAATAATATTTCAACAATATACAATTAATCAAACAAAAAGTAATCAATATAATAAGTAATCAAAAAGTTAACAAGTATAAATGATTTTTTTTTAATTGAAAAGTTTGATTTATGCAATTATAATCTGTTCATCAAATGTATTATATTTGTATGGCATTTTTAGCATTTTTCAGCTTGGGAAATGTTCAGCTACTTTGCTCTGGAAGTATGGATGTGTTACAAACTCATCTGTGTTTCAGAAGCTGCTAGAAAGGCAAGTCTCAACAAGCATCCATCAAAACCATAGCATTGAATTCATTTCCTCAAACACTCTTAACCATGATTCAGAAGATCTTAAAAACTGCTGTAACTCATGTCTCCATATTTGACTTTTTTTTTAACTATTGTTCTCCCATTTCGTCTGTGTGTGAGTTTTGCAAGTATATTTAACCAACGAAAAGTGTTAAAAAGAGCTTGTGACTAAACCGTGTAACTCCATTGGCTCTTCAAACTGTCAGTCAAATCTCATAACTCCTCCCCTCCTCAATCTGAAACAAAGTGCTGCACACATTTTGGAGCGTCTCTGCTTGTTTGCAATTCAAAGGTAAATAAAGATCTTTGTTTGAATTAGTACAGATATTTCTTTGCTCAAGAAGCACTATTAAAGGCTAATGTTTTATGTATTTGAGGAGCGGAGAAGAGCTTCTTAGTGTAGCATTTGTCATTGAGTCACAGCCAAAACGGTCTTAAAAAGCCTGTGTGAAGCACTTCATCTTTAATAACATGAGATTTTGAAGACATGACGTAAAAACACCCACGGCTACAGCTACAATAAACTTTATAACCTGATGAAAACAAAACAAAAATGTCTCTTCTCTATCTCATAATGTGAGACAAATCCGTCCATATCCATCCAATCAGTGAAATTAAGTCGAGTGCTACATTTTTATCATTGAATATCCAGTTCATCATGCTAATTTTCTCCATCATCTAATGTAAACTGCGCACATACACGTTTTCCATCTCCTGTTCAATTTCAATCAGTGTTAACTGTCAAAATGGGCGTGGCCGCTCAATCTTTACCACGATTGGGCGTTTCCTGTGTGGGTGTGGCCAATATTGGGCAGTATTTTATTGTAACAGGACACGCCCACCTCTCACCTCTTGGCCTGAGTCAACACAATCTCAGTCAGTCACTCACTGGCATTCGCAGGAGAATTCAGATCATCACTGTCTTACTCATTAAGATTTTGCATATGCAAAGATAAATCTTCTCTGCCCATCTGTAACTCACACCCAGCTCATCTGGCTAATGCGACTGTCCAAAACCACATGCATGCAAATCACGCCACTAATCAACACAAAAACGAGAGACGTTTGTTCCTGTCAGACTGTAGATCACTGGATGCAATCGAAAATAATCAAATAAATTAACTCTATGATCTCTAAGTGTGTTGTCATGCTAATGTTAAATCACACACTGCAAAAAATAAAATAAAATTCTTACATAGTATTTTTGTCTTGTTTCCAGTCCAAATATCTACAAATTCTTAAATCAAGAAGCATTTACTAGATAAGTCCCTTTTTCTATTTCTTTTTTTGGACTGACTTTAAAACAGACATGACAAAAAAATTAAACAGATTGTCTTAATTTAGAACCTCATGACATTTTACTTTGTTTTCAAAACCCATATTTTTCTGAAAAACAAAATGATTTTGGCGAAGTTTTATATTCACAAGACAAAAATAACTCAAAAGAAACCCTCCTATATTGCCTTTTATAACACTGATCTCACAATACACTTGAGATCACAAAACAAAAAGCTTATAAAAACAATACAAATATTAAAGCTTTTCAAATACATATAACTGCCCTGATATTATCAACTTTTATTTCTGTATTTATTATTTATTTATTTATTTATTTATTTTATTATTATTATTTGTATGTACATTAGTTGTTGTTGTTATTCTTTGGTTTATATATTTTGAATTGTATTTACAACGCCTTGTATTCATTTAGTTTTTTGTTGCATTGTACTTGAAATGTTTGCAATTTAACAAAAAAAAAAAAAAAAAAAAAAAAAATACTAGATGAGTAAAATGACCTAAGAAATTCTCTCGTTTTCTGATTTGAAAAAATAATAATAATAAAAATAAATAAAATAAAGTGAGTTTTTGCTTAAAACAAGCTACATTTTCTGCCAATGGGGTAAGAAAATTAGTCTTGTTTTCTTTTCTTACCCCATTGGCAAATAAGATAACATTTCTTATGTCATTTTACTTATCTAGTAAATGCTTCTTAATCTAAGAATTTTTAGATATTTGGACTGGAAACAAGACAAAAAGCATTTTTTGCTGTGCATATTTAAAATTGAATTTCAATTTACAATTAACACAATTCACTGTGCTATCAAAGACTTTCATAAATGTATTTCATTCATGACAACTCAGGATAGTTTTAGCATTGAATATGGCAATGTTACTGCATTTGGTCTTGGCGGATTAGATCTGCTACGCTGTTGTTGATTATTACAGGTACAGTATATACAGACACACTGCAGTGATCATGTGAGATATGCCGCTGCTGCATTAATAATATACATAAATCCCATCACAGATCTAGACAGGTGGAGCTGGGGAGGAGGAGGGGCTCAGAGGAACTTCAGCTTACAGTCAACAACCAACCAGACCATTGAAATGTTGAGCAAGCGATCTCTCATTGGCTGCAGGATCAGCAGAGGCCAATCAGCTTGTGCCGTGCGGTAATGATGTAAAGGACATATCATAAATATCATTGTTGAGTTGGCCTGTGCTTAACTGTTTAATAATTGTAATCTGTGTAACTCATAATCATGATAATAGCACTGTAGCATCACATATCTTTTAATGCTTTATGCTAATACAGTAACCTTTTCTGAGACCGATTTAGCTGAATAAAAATGCACAAGACTGGACCATGAACAACTTTTCACTGCATGTGTCTGAGCCGAACGTCCACAGGTGGTGTGTGACTGACTGATGTTCTCTGTGCACATCCAGTGAAGAAATGCAACAGTGTGCACTTCAACTCTAAAGATACTGACACACAGTCCTTGTGCTTTTACTTTTCTTAAAGGAACAGTTCACCCTTAAAACATTGTCTCATCATTTACTCGCCCTCATTTCGTTCCAAACCCGTATGACTTTCCTTCTTCTGCGGAAAACAAAAGGAGATATTTAGCCGAATGGTCACACTGCTCTACCGTGCAATACAATTTAATGGGGACCAGGAAAAGTCAAGCAGCACCATAAAGTATCATAACTGTCATAATTTTGTGACTTTCTGACACTTGTGTGACACTCTAATCTCATTTGCATACACCAACAACACTTATTTTGTGTTGTACTGAATAAAGAAAGTCATACAGGTCTTTTTTTCTAAAAGAAAAGAAAAGAAAAACAGCAATTTAAAGAGAGCACTAACACAGCAGTCTGACACCATAAAACTTAAATGAATCGATTTTATTGGCATCCTGATAAAAATGACTGACACGTCTGGATGTGATCTTGAATTAATCAAATGTGACCGAAATGAATGATGACATAACCACGTACCTTCCTGTGACCTCAAACTGTATTCACACACACACACACACACACACACACACACACGGCCCGTTTCACACATCTGCCATCTGCATCATGCGAGTTATCAGCGTTTCTGCCGCATAAAGGTGATTCCTGATTTACCGTTTTGCATTTAATATCAGCTATGAACTGTTAAATAGTGATCGAGAACGGATTATTGAGAACTATTATAAACTTTTGCATAAAAATTTGCATGACAATCACATTTACATACAAATAATAATTAATCTAGCCAAAGTGCATCTTATAAACTGCTTCAGTCATCTGGATTCAATCCGATTATTTGCGTCCCTTTCCCTACATGTAACCGGCATCGAGGCCGACAGATGCGTTTGCATTTGATGACGCGCTTCAAAAAAGCTTATATTGCAAAAGCGAGCGTTGATTAAATAAGTGAACGGTGCACATTCACGCAGTCATGTTTCTGATACACAGAACTGCGACTTTATTACGGAAGCTAAAATGAGAACATGCCGCAGATGTGAGATGTCTGAAACAAACTGAGCACATTCACACACATACAAAATGCACACAAACACACACACACGTACACACAATCTAACAGCGGTTAATGGTAGGACACGCACACAAACACATCTAACAATGGTTAATAGAGGATACACACACACACACACAAAGGATTTAACAGCGGTTAATGGCAGTGTGTGTAAAATGATAGAGATAAATGCGTGTTTGTGGCGTGCGTGTGTGTGTGTGTTTAGGAGGTAAAGGCACCAAGTTATCCATGTGAATTCTATTAACCTGCAATGCTGCAAGAAATGTATGTGTGTTTACATGAGTTTGTCTGTAGTATTTGCATGTGTGTACACCATGAATGTCTTTGTTTGGCTATGCCGTTGAGCAGAAGGCTTTATTTTAAATATATATCTATATATATATATTTGTTTTATTGTATTTTCAGAACACAATTATCCATGGCTCCTTTAAAGGGCGGGGCCCTTGTCTACGCCCCCTTTCGTGTGAGTTCCCGCCTCTAAGGACGAACGCTCCGGTCGAGAGGCGGGGCAACAAGTTGCCACAGGCAACACTAGTCTACAGGAAGTGATGTCATAGCGAATGGGCGGGGCCATCTCAGAGGCTAGTCTCCCGTAGAAACATGGTACCAATGTTATAGGACACTTTCCGGATGGGGGCGGAGCGAGTGCTGGTGAGGGAGGGGTGGCTCTGGCATTTTCCCGCCTCCAGGAAATAGCAGATTCCCGGGATCTCTTTAGGGAAGTTGTCGGGAAGATCCTGCCTGGAGCGAGGGATGAAGGTGAACGAGCGGTCGTCACGCAGGAGTCTGAGGAACGAGGGGGAAACAAATGGAAAAGAAATTAAATATACATGAGATAAATCAGACAAAAACTACATATAGAAAAACTAATATAATGTTTGTTTGTTTTAATTGTAAAGTCCAAAAAGTTTTCTGTTAGGGTTAGATACGGGTTAATAAAGGCCTTCTGAAGCAAAGAAATGTTTTTTTTTAAGAAAAATATCCATATTTATCCATATCCATACGTCGGGTCAGAGGTCACCCTTCAGCCGAAACTCGACTCTCTCGTGAACAAGCGTACGGCAGTTGCCGGAAGCCAGTAATTATAGTTTATAAAGTTTTAAATATGGATATTTTCTAAAACACATGGCTTCACTTCAGAAGGCCTTTATTAACCCCCCAGAGCTGTGTGGAGCACTTTTATGATGGAGGGATGCACTTTTATGATGGAGGGATGCACTTTTATGATGGAGGGATGCACTTTTATCATGGAGGGATGCACTTTTATCATGGAGGGATGCACTTTTATCAGGGAGGGATGCACTTTTATCATGGAGGGATGCACTTTTATCATGGAGGGATGCACTTTTATGATGGAGGGATGCACTTTTATCATGGAGGGATGCACTTTTATGATGGAGGGATGCACTTTTATGAGGGATGCACTTTTATGATGGAGGGATGCACTTTTATCATGGAGGGATGCACTTTTATGATGGAGGGATGCACTTTTATGATGGAGGGATGCACTTTTATCATGGAGGGATGCACTTTTATCATGGAGGGATGCACTTTTATCATGGATAGATGCACTTTTATCATGGAGGGATGCACTTTTATGATGGAGGGATGCACTTTTATCAGGGAGGGATGCACTTTTATCATGGAGGGATGCACTTTTATCATGGAGGGATGCACTTTTATGATGGAGGGATGCACTTTTATGATGGAGGGATGCACTTTTATCATGGAGGGATGCACTTTTATCATGGATAGATGCACTTTTATGATGGAGGGATGCACTTTTATCATGGAGGGATGCACTTTTATCATGGAGGGATGCACTTTTATCATGGAGGGATGCACTTTTATGATGGAGGGATGCACTTTTATGATGGAGGGATGCACTTTTATCATGGATAGATGCACTTTTATGATGGAGGGATGCACTTTTATGATGGAGGGATGCACTTTTATGATGATAGATGCACTTTTATGATGGATAGATGCACTTTTATGATGGAGGGATGCACTTTTATCATGGATAGATGCACTTTTATGATGGAGGGATGCACTTTTTTGGGCTTCAAAATCTCATCCTCCATTCACTGCCATTATAAAGCTGAAGAGCCAAGATATAATTTAATATAACTCAGATTGTTTTCTTCTGAAAGAAGAAAGTCATGTATGCCTAGGATGGCTTCAGGGTGAGTAAATGATGAGATAAAACTAAAGTTTGATGTAGAGTGGAGAAAAAAATAATTTAAAGAAAACAGCCATTAAAGATTTGTATCGCCATTGACACAAAACTGTATTCTGGATGTTTTCTGTATGTGTGTGTGTGTGTGTTTAATATGCATATAAGTGTGTGCATGTGTGCTTGATGTTAAGTGTGTGTAAGCGTGCACATGTGTGTTTGTGTGTGTTTTATATGCACAAAAGTGTGTGCTTGATGTCTCGTGTAAGCATACAAGTGTGTGTGTGTGTGTGTGTGTTTTATATGCATATAAGTGTGCCTGTGTGCTTGATGTCGAGTGTGTGTAAGCATACACGTGTGTGTTTTATATGCACAAAAGTGTGTGCTTGATGTCGAGTGTGTGTAAGCATACAAGTGTGTGTGTGTGTGTGTATGTTTTATATGCATATAAGTGTGCCTGTGTGCTTGATGTCGAGTGTAAGCGTGCACATGTGTGTGTGTGTGTGTGTGTTTTATATGCACAAAAGTGTGTGCTTGATGTCGAGTGTGTGTAAGCATACAAGTGTGTGTGTGTGTGTGTCTGTTTTATATGCATATAAGTGTGCCTGTGTGCTTGATGTCGAGTGTGTGTAAGCATACACGTGTGTGTGTGTGTGTGTGTGTGTGTGTGTGTGTGTGTGTGTGTGTGTTTTATATGAATATAAGTGTGCCTGTGTGCTTGATGTCGAGTGTGTGTAAGCATACACGTGTGTGTGTGTGTGTGTGTGTGTGTGTGTGTGTTTTATATGCACATAAGTGAGTGCATGTGTGGGTCTATCTCTGCGCTTGATGTCGAGTGTGTATAAGCGTGCACATGAGTGTTTGTTCGTCTATGTATAATTATTCATGTTGAGTGTAGATGTCTACAAAAACAGGTGCTTATTGGTGCATATTGAAACACGTGTGTGTGTGTCTGTGTGTGTGTGTGTGTGAGCAGATCTTCAGAGCTGCACTTGACTGTAGAGTATCATCCTTAACGATCTCGACAGAAGCAGGTTGCCATAGAAACAGGTGTGACTGTCTCCACTGCAGCAGAGTTACACATCAGTGGAGTGTGTGTGTGTGTGTGTGTGTGTGTGTGTGTGTTCTCACTGGTATGTGCTGGGGCTGACGTTGATGCAGCGCGGGTGACTGCCCGACTCAAACTTGCTGGCCAGCGTGACGTTGTTTCCAAACAGACAGTAGCGAGGCATCATCACTCCGACGACTCCAGCCAGAACTGAGCCGGAGTGGATGCCGATCCTCAGCTGCACAGATGAAGAGAAAACTCAAGGTTATTTATATAGCACTTTATGCAATACAGATCGCTTCAATGCAGCTCTAGAGTCTGTTGCAAAATTCTTCAATTAGAAATAAAATACACTGAAAAAAATGAGTTTAGGATTTACCTTTTTCACTCAGAAATTGGTCTATATTCTATCATAAATGCACAATACTATTGCATAGAAATGGATATTTAGTTTGTCACTGAACTGAAATAAGCACAGATATTTTCATTGAATGAAACATCAAACAGCAGAGTTAACCAGAGTTATAACCATCCTAAGCTCAACTCTTCTCTTCAGCACGATTATAACCACACAATCTTCAAAAACACAAACTCAACACCAACATAACTGAACATTAAACACTAACAGGTCTTTGTCTTTACTCAAAACTGCATAAATATCACATAACCTCAACATTTAGTTCCTCCAATATTTAATCAATTTGACTGAATTCTTAAAAATAATCGGTTGAGTGAATGATTCAGTGACTTACTTCACTTGTTTCGTTACTGATTGCATCAGCGTTTTTGAACGAATCTCTTGAACGAATGATTCAATGACAGATACATTTTTTAGCAGTCACTTGTCGCCACCTACTGGTGTAACAATGTAATCGATGCAATCGTTATTTATTTATAAGTTACTTTCGAAAGATGATTTTCTTTATTTTGATCGCTACTGTAGACATCATTGTTTATGTACAAACTATAAACTTTAATCCAAGTACTTCTGAGATCTGAGATTTGAATATGTGTAACAGAAATAATGACTGTGTGGTTGAACAACTGCGTTCTCTGGATCAGAACGCAGATCTGAATGTTCTGCTGTGATCTTATCAAAGGCGAATCATCGTTATTTAGGAATAAGATCACGTGGGTGTTTGAATCGAGATTGCGATCTTTTAACGATGAATCGTGCAGCTCTACCGTGCAGTTTCAGTTAACACACAAAAATTAAAGTGCACTGAACACAATAAAACTGAGTTGTGATAAAATGTTCAACCATTGTCATTTTTAGCTTTGATTAGGCAAACTGAACAAGGAGCAAAATACATTTTTTTCAGTGTAACAACGCACAAAATAACACAAATATTGGGCAAAAAGTCGATTATTATTCTATTTGTATCAATATTTCTCAGTATTAAATGATTCACATAGTCCAGATTTCTCTCAACAAAAGAGAAATGCTGATAAAACATACATTTCAATCACTACCAAACAGTATTATTAAAAAAGAATAAAAAAATATATATATTTCAACTAATATTTGTATATGGTATGTATTGATTGTGCATATTTTGAAGTATTAGCAACACACGCAAAGGGGCGAACTCCTCACATGCATTCTTTCATTCGTCGCAATGCATTCTGGGACTGCATTATCCATGAAGAATACATGCAATGCTGCTTTTATGTTTCGGCTAAAATAAGATTTCTAATAAAGCATCATCATTTCGCAGCTAATCTTTTTTAACAGCCTATGATGCCTTAAAATGATATCTGGGTTTTGTAACAGAGCTGATATGAGTGTGTGTGTGTGTGTACCTTTAACAACCTAACACACACTAGCATCGCCATGGAAACTCTAGATAAGAGCCAATACTGTCAAGAGTGCAAGACACACACACACACACACACCAAGTGCTGAAAAAGAATTCACGAGGGCAGCAGCATGTGACTGACAGCTGTCAATTAAACTCGGGACGGAATAGGACGGATCACAGCAGATCTGCTTAATCGCCGGGATCTAATGAATCTAATGTCACTGACAGTGGAGCTTCGGACACGAGAATCACACATAAAGGCCTATTACGAACCGCTCATAAACAGCGGCGTTATCGAAAGGGCATCTTATTACTGCCGCCCTCATGTCACAGAGAGTCCACCAATATACACACACTCACATTTAATGATGATGCATGGTCGCCCGCGGCGACGACCCTGATATTATTCATGGCCTTGTTGTCACGCCGACAGTGCTGTCAATCACGCAACAGACTAGACTACAGTAGAGGCTCTTAAGAAAACCAATGCAACAGTGTTGTACTATTTACTATGTTTACCTAGACGGTAACACTTTACAATTAGGTTCATTAGTTAACATTAGTGATTGTATTAACTAACATGAACTAATATTGAGCAATACAGCATTTATTAATCATTTATTAATCTCTAATTTATTTAATGTTAACAAAAATCCAGCTGTTCATTGTTTGTTCATGTTAGTTCACAGAGCATTAACTAATGTTAACAAATACAACCTTTGATTTTAATGACGTATTAGTAAATGTTGAAATTAATATGAACTAATATTAATAAATGCTGAAGAAGTATTGTTCATTCTTAGTTCATGTTAACTCAGGTAGTGTAAAGTGTTACCAAATAATCAAACAAACACAATCATTGCTGCATTCATTACAATATAGACGCGGCACAACATGCCCAGAGATGCTTCTAAACACACACACACGCACACGCACACACACACACACACACACACACACACACACACACACACACACACACACACCGATTCGCTCGTTGACTCCCTCTAAATGGGAGAAAAGAGCAACAATGTAGCAATCAATTAGCGCCAAGCACTTGGAGTGTTCCGCCGTCTCCATGGCGACCAGATTCCACTCTGTCGCCACAGTGAGTTTAAACACAAGATCCTTAACACAACCACACACACACACGAGTGTGCCACCACCGTTAGGCACATTATACAGTGGCTCCGCCATCATGCACAATGAGCAAATGCTAATAGAAAAGCGTGTTTTAAAGCACAACAACAGCTTAACGACATCAGAAACATGAAACCCTATTGAGTCACTTCAGTGCGACTCACATCCCTGAATCCACACTATACACACACACAAAAAAATAAAAAAATCAACATTTTGGTCACATGACTTCGTTGCATGTTTAATTTAGTGTTGTCCAGTCATCAGAAACAAATATTAGAAAACTCAATATATATGTTTTTTTTTGTGTGTGTGTGTGTGTGTGGCAATCTTAATACAATAAATAATAAAAAGTTTTGGCAGGTTAATCAAATAATCAGTCAAGAAGGAAGTCAAAAGGAAAGATTAAGTCACGTGCATTGCATTTTAGGATATTGTATCCCACCTTGTGTGAGCTAGCTTTACTCAACATATTAATATACCACAAATAAGTGTGTCTAATGGGTATTTTAATAGAAACAGAGAATTGTACACTAGGCACAGTATGCATACTGCAAAACAATAGTACAGTAGAATTACTTAGCCGTACTGAACTGACGCCAGCTCAGTAACAACACTATTGTGTTAGTAGAGCTTTCTGTGAAGCTCCTTTGAAACAATCTGTATTGTATATAAATAAAGAAGACTTGACTAGCTTCTGAAACATCAGCACTGGTTCACCTTGATTGGCTTCCCATCAGGCGTGAGCACTTCCCCGGACAGCTCCATCATCTTCAGGGCCATGAGTGCGATCGGCCTGGCGTGACTGTCGATCTTCCTGTGCAAGCCGCCCGCCACGCAGTACGCATCACCTATCGTCTCGATCTGCGGAGAGAGAGCAGCTTTTACTGTACACACACACACACGTGACCCTGGACCACACAACCAGTCACATGGGTCAGTTTGTTGAAATTGACATTTATACATCATGTGAATGCTGAATAATTAAGCTTTCCATTGATGTGTGGTTTGTTATGATAGGACAATATTTGGTCGAGATACAACTATTGTAAATCTGGAATCTGGAGATGCAGAAAAATTGAAACATTGAGAAAATCTCCTTTAAAGTTGTTCATTTATGTTGGCGATTGTGCTGCATTCACTCACACAAATACATGTTTTATATATTTACAGTAGGAAATTTACTAAATATCTTCATGGAACATGATCTTTACTTAATATCCTCATGATTTTTGGCATAAAAGAAAAATGGATAATTTTGACCCATACAGTGTATTGTTGGCTATTGCCACAGATATACCCGTGCGACTCGAGACTGGTGTTATGATCCAGGGTCACATATGCCTGTAAGCAGTTCTCCAGATTAATGCCCTACACTGTAAAAAATAAAAGATTGTTGGTTTAACTAAAACAAGTAAGTTACGCGGTTGCCTTAAAATTTTTAGTTCATTGAAATAAATTTTTTTTTGTTAATGCAATGAAGAAAATTGGTTTAATTACTAGAAACTCAAAATATTATGTTATCTGAACCACATTAATTATCTTAAGCCCTATTCGGACAGGACT